>NC_135503.1:158340320-158500279 GCF_052857255.1 Amblyomma americanum
TCGATTTGTGAAGGTCAGACAGCGAATGCGCTAGTTTTCTTAGCTCGTGTCTGAGCGATCAAGCTCCCAGTGTATTCGGGCGACTGCCTCCTGAAGATCCATCAAGCTACAGCAAAGTAAAGGCCGCCTGGCGTAAGCGATTTCGACTCACCACTGCGGGCTTTCGATGCACATTCAGGACCGGAAAGCCCACAGACGGCGAAAGAGCAAACCAGTATGCGGCATGATTAATTCACTACTTTCACCGGTGGACGGAACATTCGGAAATTGCACAGATGTACAACGCACTGCGTGAGCTGCACATCAAGGAACAATTCCTGAGGAGATGTAACTAAAGTCTGTCGGGGTACCGGAGAGAAAGGCCAAGACCCTTTCCGAAATGTTGAAACTGTCAGGCCATTTTCTTGAAGCTCTAGGAGGAGCAAATCTCAGCATAATTAAGAGTACAAATTCAGAGAACGTTGGAGAATCCGAAGGCCGTGACGCGCGACCCGGTAGAAAGCTTCCACCGAAATGCTTCTTCTGCAACAAGTCAGGCCACTACGCTTCTAATTGTCACAACAGCGTTACGAACAGTAGCCCAGCAGTCTCTTGTAAGTGCAGCCGGAAGGGAGAAAAAGCCACGGCTTGTCCAAACGTAGGCAAGTCTGTTCCTCGGGTATCGTGCGTTCGGGCCTCCTCAGGTGACCCTCTGACGGAAGAAGATGAGAATGGGTTTGTAGAACTGAAGAACGGCAAGAAGGTTTCAGTCGTGAACGCCGTAGTGAACGTGCGGTCCGAAGCCGTAATGAACAAAATGCCGGTCCTGAGAGGGAAGGTAGGAGAAAAAAAACAATTGCAGTGTTGCGAGACACGAGAAGAAGCGCTGTAATCATGAAACGAAGCTTAGTGAGAGATAAGGATCTCACTGGAACGAACAGCCTTGTGCGGCTAGTGGGCGGCTCGTTTCAGTGCTCGCCGGAAGCTGAAGTACATGCGCAGGCTCCGCACTACAGCGGGAAACTGACTGCACTGTGCATGAAGCGCCCCATATGCGACCTCATATTGGGCAACATAAAGGGGCAAAATTTTCAAAGGGTACAGAAAGTAGCCACGAGACAGACGAATCCGAATCCTGCTCGTTGGAACGCGCAGTGATCGCCAAGCGAAAAAGGCGTGACGAAAGAAGCGCGAGCGTGCTAGCAGAAGCAAAGAGCAGTCAAGGAGAAAGCTAAGAACCGAAGAATCCCGCAGATGAACGCTCCGCGGAAGGTGAAACCTTTTACCAAGGATGGTCGGGGGGCACTGCAGCAGCAAGCCGTGCGAAGCCGAAAGGATGGCCACGGAGTGGTCACAAGGAAGCAGCGAAACGCGACAGAAGGACAGCGCAAGAGGACAAGGTGTCCGGAATTTCTGCCAAGCCCAGCTTAGGGAAGGTTATGTACATGTTCCTCGTGCTGCTGTGCACATTGCTTCAGCGGTCTTTTGGTCGTACTGACAAATTCTGGAACGTGACCAAGAGTATGTTGACACCGCTTTTTATTGTGAGCCGGAGTGCTTTCAGGTATGTGCACTGGAACCTTTCGATGGCGTTGTTCGTATGCGCATGCCGGCTTAGAATCAGTGTTGAATGTGTGGGATAGTCCGCAATTTTCTAAAGGCCAATGGGCGGAAGTCCAACCTAGTTGACCGAGAAAAAGAGTCGCGAGTCGAGGATGCTCTTGCTGCGACAAAAAACAAGTGTGAAGATCCTCACTCGCTCATTACGGAAGCACAAGTAGGAAATATATGTGCAAGCACGCCCTGGACTTGTGTGCTCCCTCTTAAAAATTGCATTTATGTGTTGCCGAGTGGCGGCTTGTATTGAAGGGAATTTTGACAATTGTCAAGTGTTATGTACGTGGAGACATCATTTTATCGATGTATGTATTTTGGCATTTGCCATTGAGTTTGTGAGCGCAAGCATGTGCTCACGAATTTTGTGTTTTGTGGATATTGCTGCAAAACATTCCTAAAGGAAGTGGCAGTGTCCCAAAATTGGCGCATATTCTGAAGAAAACGGCGCAGCGCGGTAGCAATCGTCGGTCGCGCGCACCGTAAATAAAACTAAAACAGCGGAGAAGGAACCCCGGATAGCGCGTAGCATTAAGTGTGCTGCTACCCTTTCCACTCTGCTCGCCTGCGCGGCGTCAAAGGAAACATGACTGCGCGCGCCGCCGATTGATCGAGAATGTCGGATTTCTACTCAATGTCGATGGAGAGGGCATATCCTTTACCTCGCTATTTGATGCCCTCTCCCTTTTTCTCTCGCGTCGACGACGGCGCAGCACGAGAAGGCCCTGGAAACTTCTGGAACCTGGTTTTCGCGCTCGACCAATGGGGTCGCGCGCCCGGCGAGAAAAGAAGGAAATTGTGCAGTTGATACTGCGTGCATGTGCGCGCCTGGTTTGGCGCGAAGAACAACAGACACGGGCCACGCTTATCAATTAGGGGCGTTAACCGCGGTCTGTCAGCCCGAGCCGCCCTTTAAGCTTCAGAGAAGAGCGCCTGTTCAACTACCGGGACAGCACCACTAGCCCAGCCACGGACCAGCCAGGCAACGTGCGCCAACGTGCGGGAGGGCTCCGTCGTGTTCCTCATGTCGTCGAACTTTCGCAGTGCCCGGTGAACAAATTGTGTTCTATTTGTTTGTCTATCCTGTGTTAGTGCACTTTAGGTGGAAAGTTTTTGTTGTATTCTAATAACTCTCGATTGTTAGTTTGCACGACTTGCATCGTATTATGAATCACTTTGTATCTGCTCGTACGAGTGATTGTGAAATCCTCTGTACCGTCTCTTTGCTGTATAAACTTTCTGTTGTTTGGTGAACCTTTGGCTCCGACATATTCTCTGACTTGCGACCGGCGAAAGCTGGGCACCAAGCGACTAACCCCCTTGTCACTTCGTAGCTGATCTCCGGCTGAGCTTGCCACGCTGAGTCGAGGTGTGACCGAGACCGCTACCCCCACACGCTCTAAGGGTGTCTGGAAGCGCACGCAAAAGTGCGCGAAGTGGTGACAGCGTGTGAAAAGTAATATTAGGCACTATTCAAATCTACTCAGCGCCACTTTTTATTCTCACGCCTTGTCTTCCATGTTCAAAAATTATATTTGCCGTTTTTAGCGTCTGGTAAACCCATTAATTCGACCTGACATCACTCGTACAGATTCTAGTGGTGTTCCTATCTATGATTCAGAGTGCGCTCAACTTTTTAACGACGCGTTTGTAAGTGTGTTTACTGATTACCTTACTTCCTTGCTTACATTAAGCGCATTAGTGGGAATAATTATGGGCAAGATAGTCATCACTGGGTCTGGTGTTTTATTTTTACTAAACAATCTTAAAACATCTTCTGGCGCCGATCATGTAAACCGTGTTATTTTCCCAGTCGCTATTAACTGACCCCATTCGCTACGACTGTCGCATAGCTAACATAATACCTGTTTTCAAATCAGGTGAACGTGCTTCTCTGCTTAACTGTCGTCCCATCTCCTTAGCAAGTACAGTTTGTGAATTACTCGAACATATTGCCGCGAATATTTGGAATGTTGGTTCATTTTTCAAATCTGCCGCCACACCACCTTATCGCTTTCTTTTCGACGCAAGACGCGACTAGATTTATCTCGATTGATCACAGCCAGGCAGAGCTGATTCTACGTTGTTCCGGAATGTTCTAGTAACTGTGCAGGCTTTATCACGAAAGTTCGCTATCAGCTTTAAATTGAGCACGGCCGACAGCGGCGGGCATTCTGTTCGACGACCGCCGAGCACGCTTGTCGCCTCGCCGCCGCCGAGTCATTCAGTCCATTTTGGGTGCAAGTCAGCCCAATAAACAGTTTTCCTTTAGAAGACCCTTTCGTCCGTCTTCATCGCTGCTTCGATTGCCGTCACCATTACGTGGCATCTGGTGGAGGTGCGGGGTAGCCTTCCATGTTCCGGACGCCACCTTCAAGTCGTGAAGCCAGCCCTCAGCGATTCGCACCCGAGGACGAGCCAGCAGCTCAGCGAGCCAGCCGACATCTCCAGGAACAGGAGCCTGAGTTCGGGAAACTGCCGGACCGCACCAGACAGCGAAAAAACGCTGCTACGAGCACCGCAACCTCGCCGAATATGTCGACACCGATCGTACTACAGCAGCCGCGGGTGCCGCCAACTTTCAATGGATCCCTAGGCGAAGACCCTGAAGAATAGTTGGATCACTTTTGAGCGCGTGGCGTCATTCAACAAGTGGGATGACGCCGCAAAATGTGAACACGTGTTCTTCTCACTGGATGGCTCCGCACGCACGTGGTACGAAAACTACGAGTCGTCCCTTACGACATGGGAGCTATTCAAGAGAGAACTATTGAAGGTATTCACTAGTGTCGTGAGGAAAGAAAGAGCCGAACGACTCCTCGAGTCCAGGATCCAGCTTCCGAATGAGCCCGTCCGCGGTTACGTCGAGGAGATGAAGCGCCTATTTCGCCGCGCCGACACCGGGATGACCGAGGAAAAGAAAGTTAAGTTTTTAATGCGCGGCGTAAAAGAACAACTCTTTGGCAGCCTCGTCCGCCAGCCGCCAACAACAGTCGAGGAATTCATGCAAGAAGCCGGCACGATTGAGAAGACCCTCGGCGTCCGAGCTCGGCAGTACAATCGCCCTTCCTC
The DNA here is from genome assembly GCF_052857255.1 of Amblyomma americanum. Classification (NCBI taxonomy): domain Eukaryota; kingdom Metazoa; phylum Arthropoda; class Arachnida; order Ixodida; family Ixodidae; genus Amblyomma; species Amblyomma americanum. The sequence goes on from NC_135503.1 coordinate 158,344,986, forward strand.
TGCCTGTGCAATCCGTTCGGACATGCCGGCCACCACCAGCGACAGCTTGCGGGAAGTTATCCGCGAAATCGTCCAAGAGGAGCTACGCCGATTACTGTTATCCTCCACACAGCCACAAGCAGCGACTCTGATGGACGTGGTACGGGAAGAAGTGCAATAGCACTTGGCACCCCGACGGCCACAGAACCCCAGGCCATGACCTACGCCGCTGCAGTAAGGAATGCCCAGTCCCAACGACAACCTCCACGTCCTCCCCGAGATGAGCCACTTGTTCCACAACGCCGCCTCCCAGCCGCCGCCCGCCCAGCCTATGACCGACGCTCAAGCCCCAGAAAATGCGACGCCTGGAGGACTTCCGACAACCGGCCGTTGTGCTTCCATTGCCGTGAGGCCGGCCATATTCTTGGGCGAACGCGCAAGGAACGCGAGCGGACACATGCCATATCGGCTCCGTCAAGTGTCGCTATTTCTTTCGGCGCATCAACTCGGCCTCTCTTGAAATTTGATCGAGTGGGTCCCTAACATCACCAGGACTCTGGAGACACCAAATTTCGTCAGGTGGGCCCAATTTTCGCTTTGCTAGGGGAGATTGTCACTTTGCCACGAGGAGCGGGCGCTAGGCCTAACAGCTGCGTCGCTCCCGTGGCGGCGACACCCTCGCCGCATCTCAAGATGGCTTCCCAAGCCCCTCTAAGGGGCTACGACCCTGCCGAAATGGCCTGGACGACTGTTTCGGCACCTCAACCTGAAGCTCCCGCGGAACCTGCACGTTTCGAGCACGAGGAGCTCTTTCAACTTGTCAACCGGCGCGGCAGAGCCGGCTCCAACACGGCGGCTGCCACATCGGCGGCGTCCCAAGCCAAGCAGCAAGCCCTCACGCACGGGCCTGCCTCATCGCGTACAAAACAAGCCCAGTCGCGTCAGTGGAAACCCCGCCCAATGCCACAGATGCACCCTGAAGACTACGTGGTCATAATCAAGCCCAGGGTCACCGCCGACCTACGGAATACGCTCCGACGTGGTGAGTTGGGCAAAGCCCTGAACTCGCACCTCGGTATTTCTACTGCAGAACACGTTCTAAATATCGTCCCCGCGTGGGAGCAGAATCTGCTCGTTTTGGGCGCACCGAATCCACACCTTGCCGATCGCCTGCTCGGCGAATTTAAGTTGTCGACAACCAAAGGCACCCTGCCCGTACACGGGCATTTGAAACAAACCGGGGACGTGTGCCGCGGCGTCGTCGGAGGCATTGCCGACGAAGAAACCAGCGCAACGCTCACCGCCCAAATTGCCTGGCGAGGCGGCCAGATTGCCAACATTCGCCGCCTCGGAAAATCATCCATCGCGGTGATCACCTTTGTTGGAAAGGTGGTCCCGCGGTACGTCCACTACAACGGGGAACTCACCCCCGTCCAAGAATACAAGCGCACTGTGCCGGCCTGTGTGAAGTGCGGTACTGTGGGACACCGCGCGGACATTTGCCCCACGCCTAACTCGCCCAAGTGCGGCCTTTGCGGCCAAACTGTGACTGTGACGCAGGACGGCCGTGCGCCACACGAGTGCAACCCTTCCTGTGCAATCTGTGGACTAGCCCACCCCACGGGCTCGAAAGATTGTAAGGCAAAATTCCGCAGACTTCATCTTGCCGGAGCCAAGCCCTCCCAACATGGGGTAACCGAGAAGCCAGCGCCTGGAAACAGGCAAGGTGCCCCCGTCGACGAAGCCACTGGCGGAGCGGTACGCGGCAATCACGCCACCGGCTCGCGCGAGGGAGACAACGTGGCCTCCTCCTCTCCCGGAGTGAAGTCAACGGGAGAGAAGAAGCGAAAGAAGAAAATGAAGAAGAATAAGCAGGTGCCACCACCGCCCCCTAGCGGAGACGACGCCAAGCACTTCCCCGCCCTCAAACCAAGTGGCGCTGCCGGAGCCCGCGCCTCGGCGCAGCAGCAACACACTCAGGTGAGCAGCTGGGCTGAGGTCGCCTCCTCCCCTCCCTCCTCCTCACCCTCTTCCCCCTCCTCGGCTTACGGCATGGATGTCGAAAGCCGCAGAAAAAATGAGCAGCTAAGAGCACAGATCGGGCACTTGCTCACCAAAATTCAAAATTTAGAGGAAAAGCTAGCTGCTGCGACGGGTATCCCGAGTTCCGACGCCATGGAGAGTGAGCCCGAACTGCCGCACGCGTTCGGGTCGGCAATGGCCGCAATGGAGGCGCGTCTCACCTCCCATTTCCAGAAAATGCTAGAAACGGCGATGAGCTGCATGGAGACCAAATGCTCGGCATCGGTCCCTGCAGCTATCAGCCGGTGCATGAAATCCAACACCACCCGAACGAGCCAGCGGTTCGAGGGGATCCGAGCCTTCAACAGGCACAAGAAAATTATCGGCACTCCCAGAGACGCGGATTCGGTGAACTCCAACCCCGCACCCCAACCCGGTGCTGGCTCTGGGTCGGAGTTCCATCAGCCCCCATCTGACACCTCCATTGCTAATGATGGCAGGACGACCTAACAAGCGTTCCCCTCCTCCGAAAACACACAAATTGGTAACCGTAACGCAATGGAATTGTAGAGGCTTCAAGGCCCGGCAGAAACGCGCGAACCTGCGTCTCTACCTAGAAACTTTCGAGGCTTTGCCCGCCGTGGTCGCCCTCAAGGAGCCAGGAACGGCGGCCAAGTTGACTAATTACGCGACGTTCCAGCGAGACCCCTCGTCGTGTCTCCTCGTACACAAGTCGTACACCGCCTCCGAAATTGACCTCGATCTCAATATACCGTACTCATACGCCATGGTAAGGATCCTTCCCCTTCGACGGTCGGATCCTCCCCTACACGTACTTAATGTATGCTGCTCCCCGAAACTGAAGCGAGTGACCTTCGCGGACCTCTTTAGCCGTGCACTTAAAGAGGCGAGTCGCGACCCCCTGCTGATTGTGGGCGACTTCAACGCCCCTAGCCAGCTATGGGGCTATCGTAAGGAGGAATTGCGCGGACGCATGCTGGCGGAGTTGGCGTCCACACTGGGGCTCACCCTCCACACTGACCCGGCATTTCCTACGCGCGCAGGCAACTCGGTGACCCGAGACACATGCCCGGACCTCACCTTCACTCGCAACATAAGACACGCTGACTGGATCAACACCGAGGAAACCCTCGGCAGCGACCACTGCATCCTCAACACCACTGTTTATACACGCCCCCTCAAGCGCCCCACCACACAAGCACACATCCCCAATTGGACAACCTTTCGCCAAAATTTCCCATCCGACGCCAACACGAACATCACAAAGCAAGGCTACACGAATTGGTCCCAGTTAGTCATATCGCACCTTCGCTCTCACGAGAAGCAGATACAGCTCACAGAGGCAGTCACGGACGTGGACAACCACCTCCTCCACCTCTGGCAAGCGCGCCGCGGCCTTACGCGCCGCTGGAAGCGCCAGAAACACAAGAAGCTCAAAGCGCGCATTGCGGACCTCACCCGGCAGGCAGCAGAGTACGCGGCCCAACTCGCTGACTCCAACTGGGTGGAACGCTGCAACACGGCGGCTAGGCAAATGTCGAGCCGCAACACATGGCGGCTCTTCCGAGCCCTCATGAACCCAACGCAGACCCGCACAGAAACGCACAAGCAACTACACAAAGCCATGCACTCATTCCATGGAAATACAACGCAGTTGGCACAGGCACTCCGGGATCGCTACCTGTGCACAACTCAGGACGGCCGCACATCGGCCTTTTCCTACGCAGGCAGGGAAAACTCGGAGTTGGACAAGCCGTTCCAGCTTCACGATCTGCGGGCCAGTCTGGCCATAATGAAGAGGGGCACCGCGCCGGGCCGGGACAAGGTTACCGTCAAACTTTTGGCGAACCTTCCTGATTCAGCGTACCAGTGCCTTCTAGAATACATTAATGCGATCTGGACGGGGGAAACCGCCCTCCCCTTTGACTGGAAGACGGCCCTTGTCACCTTCATCCCGAAGGCCGGGAAACCAATCGACACGGACAACCTCCGCCCCATCTCTCTCACCTCGTGTGTGGGCAAATTGATGGAGACGATGGTACGGGATCGGCTGTCCGAATACCTCGAACAACACAACACCTTCGCGGACACCATGTTTGGATTTCGCCCACACAGATCCGCACAGGATGTCCTGCTCCAACTCGACCGCGAAATCTTGAACCCCATCACATACCCCCAAAACGACAAAATTGTCCTCGCGCTCGACCTGAAAGGAGCGTTCGACAATGTAACTCACGAGGTCATACTCACACACTTGAGTCAAACTCACTGCGGCATCAATACCTTCAATTACGTGAAGCAATTTCTCACGGACAGACTATCATACATCAAAATACAGGACGAAGAGCATGGACCTTTCCTGCTCGGCACGAGGGGGACTCCACAAGGCGCGGTGCTGTCCCCTCTGCTATTCAACATAGCCATGATGCGCCTACCTGCCCTGCTGGGTGCCGTCGAAGGGGTCCAGCACGCGCTGTACGCCGACGACATCACCCTCTGGGCTACGCAAGGATGCCTAGGGGACATGGAGACCAGCCTGCAAACGGCCGCCAGCATAGTGGACCGCTATGCCCGGGACTGTGGTCTGCAATGCTCCCCGCAGAAATCGGAATTCGTGCATCTGCGCCCCTCACGCACAAAACCTCGTTGCTCTGAGTGTCCTGGAGGAAGAAGTGAGCGTCCCACCCCGATCAAGCGTTATCGTGACCGTAGGCGCCACGAAAGCCATTAACGCTGAAGCCATCATTGATGGGAACATGCAGTTGCTTCTAGACCGAGGAATCAGCATCGCAAGAGGCATCGCACATTTCCGCAATGGTCAGGCCGAAGTACTGCTGACTAACTTCAGCGAAGAATACCGGCACATTAACAGAGGAACGACGATTGCTTTGTCCGACGAAATATCTGACGTACGAGACTCATTCGCCCTTTCCGACCCCTCCTAAGAAGATTCGCCTGACCAAGAGAACTTGCCCACTTTCTACATCAACCCAGCCCTGCACCGGAACAGACAACACCAGATCCGCAATCTGCTTCAAAGCTACCGTGAGTGTTTTTCGACATCGCCGAAGGTGCGACAGATGCCAATTGCCAAGCATCGCATTATATCGGATCAACACGTCCGACCTCTCCGTCAAAGCCCCTACCGTGTGTCACCGCGTGAACGACAAGCTATCCGGGAGCAAGTCGAAGAAATGCTTCGCGACGACGTCATCCAGCCTTCAAGCAGCCCCTGGGGGGCACCGGTTGTTCTAGTCAGAAAGAAAGCTGGCGCACTTCGATTCTGCGTTGATTACCGTCGCCTGAACAACATAACAAAGAAGGACGTCTACCCCCTCCCCCGCATCGACGACACACTGGACCGCCTCTGCAACGCGAAATATTTCTCATCCATGGACCTCAAGAGCGGCTACTGGCAAATTGGGGTCGACGAAAGAGATGGCGAGAAGACAGCATTCATAACTCCGGATGGGCTGTTTGAGTTCAAGGTGATGCCATTTGGTCTCTGTTCCGCATCAGCGACGTTTCAGCGAGTAATTGATACAGTGCTGGCAGGCGTGAAGTGGCAAATTTGTCTGGTATATTTAGATGACGTCGTTGTCTTCGCCTCGAACTTGAAGAGCACCTCAAAAGACTTCGAACAGTACTAGACGCAATCAAGTCGCTGGCCTAACCTCGAAAGCAGAGAAATGCCACTTTGCCTACGAAGAGCTGCTGTTTCTAGGCCACATCGTTAGCAAGGAAGGAGTACGCCCAGACCCGCAGAAAAGAGCTGCTATTGAACAGTTACCACCGCCGGCCGATAAGAAAGCAGTGCGCAGATTTCTCGGACTGTGCGCATATTACCGATGATTTGTGAAAAACTTTTCGCGCATCGCCGAGCCCCTGACCCAGCTGACGAAGGCAGACGTGCCGTTTAAATGGAAAGCGCCGCAAGCAGAAGCCTTCAAGGAACTTGAGCGCCGTTTACAGTCCCCACCGATCCTTGCGCATTTTGATGAAAACGCCGATACTGAAGTTGATACCGACGCAATCAGCGTGGGACTAGGCGCCGTCCTCGTTAAAAAAAGTGACAGGCTGGAGAAAGTCATCGCATACACTAGCCGTTCCCTTTCCAAGGCCGAGGCTAACTATTCGACAACTGAGAAGGAGTGCCTTGCCATCATCTGGGCTACGTCGAAATTCTGCCCCTACCTCTACGGACGGCCGATCAAGGTGGTCAGCGACCACCACGCCCTCTGTTGGCTTGCCAATTTGAAGGATACCTTTGGCCGACTCGCTCGATGGAGTCCGCGCCTCTAGGAGTTTGACGTCACTGTCGTTTACAAGTCCGAACGCAAGCACTCTGACGCCGATTGCCTCTCGCCAGCCCCTTTAGATGCACCGCCGCCGGACGACGATGAGGACGCCTTCCTGGGACCCATCAGCCCAGGCTCTTTTGCACAGCAGCAACGCTCGGACCTCAACCTAAAACGCCTCACATTGTACTTGGAAGGCAAAGTTTCTTCACCCCCCGCCTCATTCAAAAGGGAACTGTCTTCCTTCTGTGTACAAAATGATGTCCTCATGATGAAGAATTTCGCAGCAAACAAAAATTGCCTACCTCCTTGTTGTACCTGCTTATCTCAGCGAAGAAGTTTTACAGGCTTCACACGACCAGTAGATAGCTGGCCATCTCGGGTTTACTCGCACCCTCCGCCGCATTCATTACACGTATTACTGGCCCGGACTGTCTGCCGATGTCGCACATTATGTGAAAACCTGTCGAGAGTGTCAGTGACGAAGTACCCTCCCACCTTACCAGCAGGATTTCTGAATCCCATTGAACACCCATCAAGGCTCTTTCAGCAGGTCGGCATGGACTTGCTTGGCGCTTTCCCAAAGTCAACGTCTGGAAATAAGTGGATCACCATAGCGAACGACTACCTGATCCGCTGCCGCCGAGGCAAAAGCCGTACCCGAACGGAAAACCAGCAGGAGTCACCAAATTTTTCGTGGAGTGAATGCTTCTGCGACACGGCGCCCCCGATGTGCTCATCACGGACAGAGGAACAGCATTCACGGCGAAACTAACGCAAGCCATCCTGCGTTACAGCCAAAACAGCCACCGCAGGACGACTGCATACCATCTGCAGACCAACGGACTGACCGAGCCCCTGAACAAAACCATCGCCGATATGCTCGCCATATATGTCGATGCCCAACACCAGGCCTCGGATGTCATCCTGCTTTACATCGTCTCGCCTACAACACCGCTGTGCAGGAGACCACCCAGATGACGCCTTGTAGGCTCGTCCATGGCAGGGAGGCCACGACCACGCTGGACGCCATGCTGCCCAACGTTATCGAAGAAGAGAACGTCGACGTCGCCGGCTACCTTCAACGCGCAGAAGAAGCTCGAAGACTTGCCCGATTACGGATCAAAGACCAGCAGCGGTCTGACGCCAGACGCTACAACCTACGAAGACGCAATGCGGAATACAATCCGGGAGACCAAGTCTGGGTTTGGTCGCCCATTTGTCGCCGTGGATTGGGTGAAAAGCTTTCTCGCCGCAATTTCAGGCCGTACAAGGTTGGTTAGGTGAACTTGATTATGAGGTCATCCTTGACGCAATGACTGCATCCCATCGACGAGGCGATTTTCGCACGATTTTCGCACTGAACTATCACCCTAATATTATTCCATGGATAACAGATTTCCTCTCATATAGAATCCAGTTCACATCTGTTGACAATTCTCACTCATGATGTTCTAATGCTACGTTTGGAGTGCCACTAGGCAGTGTACTGGGGCCATTACATTTCCACATCTATATGAATGACTTACCCTGTTCTGTGCCATCTATAATCCGACAATTTGCTGATGATTGTGTGCTTCATCGATTTATAACCTGTAACACTGATAGCCATTTACTGGAGTCTGATCTAGAAGCGATAAGAATATGGTGCTCTAATTGGTTAACGCCGTTAAAGCAGTCCAAAAACGCATGTCTCTCACCAACAAGCCACGTATTCCTTCCACCTGCTCTACAGCGACTGCTACTGCTATTGCTTTAAGGAAGAGTGAAAAGGAAAGTGCACTAAAGAGCACAAAACTAGCGTGCACCACATTGATCCGTCCGAAGCTCGAATACGCGTCTGCCGTTTGGGATCCTCATCAGACTTATATCATCAATAACATCTAAGCCTTGTAAAACCGTGTTTCGCGATTCATTTTTTCTGTTCGTTCATGTTACACCGGCGCACCTCATTGAAGTCTAAAACCGAGTTAGAAAACTTAGCAGTGCGCTGTAAAATTTCCCGCCTATAACTTTTCCATGCGCATTACAACCATCCTTTCCTTCATGGTGAATTATTTCAGCCACTACCAGTTATCTTTCCACGTCGTGATCATCCTTAAAAAGTTAAGCGCATTAACTGGCAGTCATTGCATTATGATTTTTCTTTTTTACCGCGCACAATAACCGAATGGAATGGTTTACAATAACACATTGCCAACTAATCTTACCTAAATAAGTTCCACTACCTTATTTACTTAAGTTTTGAAAAACTAAAAAGAGAGTTATTTTCAGCGTACTTGCTTCCACCTCGTCTTCTTTTTCTTTTTATTTTTTATATTTCATTTGTACTTCAGCGCACATTTTCGGGCGTTATCTTTTTCTTGCGGTGGTGTTATTTATTCCTAAAATTTTGTTGCTATGTGGGTGCCTATTTTACATTGATATTTGTGATCTCTCTCTTTTATTTCAGTACATTATTATAACCATTAAAAAATGCCTCGTACCGCTTCGCTTCCCCCCCCCCTCAATATAATGTTCTCGAATGATGGCCTCTGGGGTTATTTTAAACAAATAGAAAATAAATACCTTTAGTAAAAGACATCTGTACTGTGATAGTAGGATAAAAGGGGTTTACGGTGCTCGACCTAGCCACAGCGTATCAGCAAATTCAGATGCATGAAGACTCCCAAAAATTATCCACAATTAACACGCACGTTGGTTTGTTAAAGTGTGTTCACATACCTAATAGAGCTTCCAAGTGCTGCTGTAATTTTTCAGACAATCGTGAATGAGATGGCCAAAGGACTTGATGGTGTGGTTTGCTACCTGGTCGACGTCATGAATGCGAAACGTTCGCTCCAGGAATGCCTGACACAGGTGGAAGTGCTTGGAAGGCTCCTTGGAATTTCGCTGAAGAGAGCGTGGGCGTAGCACACCACATCAGCATACGGTACTCGCCCCCCTCACATTCAGTGGGGCGGAGGCAGGGCCACCGACGCTTCCGGCAGACTCGGCGAAAGCGCTATGCCACCCCCGACAACGGCCACCCGCAAGGCTTGCTCACTTTGTGAGAAGCCCACCCGCGGATCCTCCGCGGAACTCCAGCGCCTTCAGTGAGGCGATGGAAACAAATCTGAGCTCGCCTCCGCTGATACGACGGCGGAGATCTCTTGAGGTAAAAAAGAAAAAATATCAATAACGGGCCCTAAATAAATGGACACATAAATTCTTTACCACTGCTTAAAAAACCATCACGGCATTCTCGATCCATTAGAATTGTCGTTGACTGTTTAAAGCTATAGCGATGTAACACACCTTTTAAATTCACTGTTGCCTCTAGCATTATGTCTAAAGGAGAAAAACTTGATACCTCAATATAAAAAGAAACTACAGAGAATGTTTACTACATTCGAATCGGAGCGGAAGCACGGATTTGTGCTACGTAGAAGACGACGGTGAACAGTCAGCGCTGCGGGACGGAGCAGATGGAAGTGGATGAAGACGACGCTCTCTAATGCACACTGCGCGAGTGTGGTGCAGCTTAACCGGAGGCGTGTTGCCTGCGGCGATAATTTGGGGGTCTCACTAAGCGGCCTTTAAAGAAGATCTCTTTGCACAGACGCTGGTTCGACTCCAGGTGATGGATATTGATTCATTCTTTTTCTCTTTTTCATGGTTTGAACTCGAGCTCAGCTGAAGGTGAGAACTGGGCACACGGCCACAGAGGCACGAGGTCCCGTAGTGCCGCTTTCGCTTCAATAAAAAAATGGTCACGACAGTTGCCATTCATTAACGCGAGATTCAGCGACAGCTATTAACGTTTTATACATTGCGATATGTTGGGGCAGAGAATATGAGACGGACCTCACATCTGTATAGTTCTAGGGCGCTCTTTTTAGATTTTACGCAAGCCGTTTTTCGTCTAGGTCTACTGTAAAGTCCGCTACTCTAGAAGTATAGTGCCGCTGATGATCCTGTCAGCCTGCTGCGCTTTTCGGATCACGAAGCAACAGCAGCCGTCGAAGTGCAGCCGAATTGAGCTCCCTCCTCGTGCCGGCATCACGCGTCTCTCGGCCGCACGCCATCATACGCGCTATCACTTCAGCCAGTAAATCAATCATCTCCTTCACCGTGCCGGCCTCAAACTGATTGGCGCAACAAACTGGTGACCCGGACGTCTGCTGGAACACCCACTTCCACCATGGCCAACGACAACGCCTCCGCCATGCCCGGTGACGAACCCTCCAGCGTAGTCTCTGTGCTGTCCCTTCGCCTTCCTCAGTTCTCGGCAGCCGCTCCTCAACCCTGGCTCGCTCAAGTCAACAGCCAGTTCACTATTGGCCGCATCACCAGCCAGGCGCGAAGTTTCGTCACGTCGCTGCGTCGCTACCACCTGCGATTGCCGCCGAAGTCTGCGACCTCCTAATAACTCCACCCACCTCAGCCCCGTTTGACACGTTGGCTGCTGAGCTCATCAAGCGAACAGCCGTGTCGGAACATCGCCGCCTGCAGCAGCTCATCTCCTCCAAAGAACTGGGGGACAGCAAATCAACACAGTTGCTACGGCGGCTCCAGCAGCTGTATGGATGGATGGATGGATGGATGGATGGATGGATGGATGGATGGATGGATGGATGGATGGATGGATGGATGGATGGATGGATGGATGGAAGGTAGGAGCGTCCCCTTTGAAACGGGGTGATGGCAGCTGCCACCATGTTGAGTTTTATGCGAATCATATTAACGTAGGTTTCGGGCCTTCGCGCGACGCCCGGCGGTGGCCACCATTGACCCTGAAGTGGGGTCACGTGACATGACGTCACGTGATGACGTCACACAGGCTGCAGATGGGGCCTCATATCGCGCCGTCGGTCGCCTCCCGGCGGTGGCCACCATTGACCTTCAAGTGACCTTCAAGTAGGTCACGTGACATGACGTCACGTGATGACGTCACACCAGCTGCAGATGGGGCCTCATATCGCGCCATCGGACGTCGCCCGGCGGAGGCCTCCACGCTTCGGTTCGCGCCGTCGCGCGCGACGCGGCGGCGGCGCCACCATCGCTGCATCACGTGATATGTGACGTCATGCCAGGGATGAAGCGGCGCGCGCCCGCCGTCGCGTCAGTCTCTGTGCCCGCAACCGCGCCAGCGTCTTTGCGCCGGGCGTGCAGCTGCTTAACATGCTTCGCATCCACTGGGCTTAACCTTGATAAGCCTCCAATTTTTTTAGTTATTTTGTTTAACTGTGTTGGATGTTATTAAAATTCGCCATTTTCTTTAAATACGTCTTCCTACACTTTTAACCTTATGGCACCTCTCTGCTTTTGAGCCACAAATCTTCCAATCACTTTTTGCTAATTTACACCGCAGATTTATTTACATGACTATTGTTATCCCTAAAGCCTAGGGCCTCAGGAAGTGTGGCTGCACCAGCATCGACATCGGGATGGATACCATCACTTTTTAAAATGAGGTGTTCTGTTGTTTCTACAGATTTACCACACACAGCACATGTGTCATCTTATTCGTTAAATTTCTTTTTTTTATAGCTCCGCGTTCTAAGACATCCTCAACTAGCTTCAAAGAGTAGGGCACTGCATTTTTGGTTATCCTAAAACGCTTCCTTCCTGATCTCCTGTTTCCAGTATCGATAGAGTTCTATAGTCTGCTTCTTTTCCATTCAATTTATTCAATTTTTTTACCTCCGCCTTTTTAACCCCTCGTTTAATGCTCTGTCTTTCTCCGGCCTCGTGTCTGGCATACTTAATGGTTAGCTTCCTAGTTCTTTTCCGCCATTGTGAGACAACGCTCTTTCTGTATAGATATTTAAATACCTTAGCTTCTTCGTATAGCATTTTACTCTGAGCTTCCCGTGCTTCGAACGATGCCCAGCCCATATCCCCATGTACTGCCTCGTTTGTGGTGGGCACGTTTCCGTAGGCACCTTCCAACAGCTCCCTAATTTACTTCTAATCTCATCTAAATTTCTGCCCTTATGCACAGAACCGCATTTCCAAAACTAAGCCCCGGCACCATTATTCCTTTCCAAATACCTCTCAGAACTTAATACCGGTTGTATCCCCCCCCCCCCCCCCCCCCCAATGCCCTATGTTTCATTATTCCGGCATCTCTTCGCCCTTTTGCTGTGAGAGACTGCTCGTGCTTTTCCGTGCACATCTGCCCATCGCTTACCCATACCCCGAGATATTTGTATTCGGCCATTTGGGGTATTTCATGGCCTTGTATTGCAAGCTCCTGATGAGTTGTGTCATTGAAAATCGTCACACCGGACTTAGCCGCGCTAAAATTGAAACCTAGATTGTCTCTTTCATCTCCACAGCAATTAACCAGAGTTAGCAAATTTTCCTGGCTATCTGCTAACACTACAATATCTTCCGCATACATTAAACCCGGTCGTCATTGCTCAACAACCTTTTCGCCTAATGAGTAGGACAGATTATAACCTACATTGCTTCCTTGTCGCATTCTTTCATACTTATCATATAAAGCATGAACAGCAGCGGTGATAGAGGACAACCTTGCCTTAAACCTTTGTGTACGTCGACAGTTGTCGTACTCTTAATTCCTTCCCATGTTATTTCAACTTTATTTTGTCGATACATTTCCTGTAGGAAATCAATTTCCTCATGACCGATACCTTCATCTTTTAATATGTTCCACACGAGTTCCCTGTTCACATTGTCGTATGCACCGCTTATGTCCAAAAAGACTAAATACAGAGGTCTGTTTCCCGCCTTAGCTATTTCTATGCGCTGCGTAAGCACAAACAGGCTATGATCTAAGTGCCTACCACTTCGGAACCTGTTCTGAAGTTCTCCGCGTATTCTATTACTTTCTATCTATGGCTGCATTTTTAATTTTACCGCCTGCATCGCCAGCTTGTATATAACTGATGCTATCGTAATCGGTCGGAAGGATTTTATGTTCGTCTTATCGCCTTTCTCTTTATAACTCAAATTCATTTTACTCTGTTTCCAGCTGCGCGGAATTTTCGTATTTGTTATGACTGCCTCCAATGCTTTTATCAGCGTTTCCTTGTCTCTGTGTCCTAAGGTAATTAATGAACTTGATTCGAATTTCGTCTATTCCTGCGGATGTGCATTTTGGAATGTTTGCTTCCCCCTTTTTTCAGCCAAGATTGTTCAGTTCTACATTGTTTTCTATTGTGCTATCCTGTGTTGCTCCCTCATTTGAGGGGATTACCCTATCGTCTTTCCTAAATGACTTAGCTATAACTGACGCAATGTAGTTCACGGCGTCATCTCCCTCTAAACATTTTCCCTCGGCATCGTGAATATGTTCCTGCTTTCTGTGATTCGGTTTACCCAGCAAGCTTATATGGTTCCAGAATTTTCTTGAGCCCCCTTTAGTTGCATCGCGAACTTCAGCCAGCCAGCGATCAGAGGACTGCTTTATTTTAGCCTGGACAAGAACCTGCACTTGTTTCTTTTGTCGATAAGATTCCAATTTTTGGCTTATTTCTTTTTCAAATAACTGCGCCCTCTTTGCTTACCTCTGTTCCCGAGATGCCAACCGTCGTTGTTCGATGGCCTCCCTAATTTCCTTATTCCACCAGCTTCGTGGCTTCCTCTTTCCTCTCCAGTGGTTTACTCCTTTTATTTCTTTTACTTTTGTACTAATGAGAAGTTTTAACTCATTATAATCCCACTCTTCCATGGGGTTTTTCTCTATTGGTTCCTCTATGCCGGCTGCGATTTGAGCTATTCCTTCATTTAATTTTCATTTTCATACTCTTTTTGACTTCCCTGCATTTATCGTTTCACCATTTCTTCCAACTCTAGACTAATACGCTTATGATAACTTCCGAGGTTGTACTTCCCCTCTTCGTCTATTTCAATTATTGCGAGCTTGCTATACATCACCTGCGATATTAAGCAGTAGTCAATGGTCGATTGCCTGTTACGGGATTCCCACGTGATATGTCCCTCACACTTAGTTCGCTATTTACAATAACCAGGTGGTGTCGCTATCACAAGTCTAGCAACAACTCCCCTTTACAATCTGTGTATACATCCAGATCCTCGATGTGGCCATTCATGTCGCACAGCAGAATAATATCGGCGCCTTCTCCAAACTGCTTTATATCGTCATTGAGACATTTAACTAGGTCCTTGTTCTCTTGACTGCATTTTTCCCCTGCCACCAAATAAACTTCTGCTAGCTGGGTCCTTTTACCGGCAATTGTACCTGATGCCCAGAGATGTTCCTTGCAAGCTGACTTTATTCTTTGCCAATTTGTTGCTTGATGTATCAGCATACCTACTCCTCCGCCCTTCCTCTCCGTTGTTGTTCTGGTGCTCCCTTCCAGATGTAGCCATCAATAAAGGGTGGGTGTTCTAGACCCCTGACACGTGTCTCGCATGGCGCTTATACACCTACTTTTTTGTCCTTTAACTGCTGTTCTATATCTAACCACATCGCTCTCTTCCTACCGCCTTGCATGTTTGTGTACCTGACCCTGGTGTTAAATTTCCTTTCTGTATTTATCTTTCTGGACCTCCTAGTGGCCATTTTATTGGCGTCAGCCTTGTTACACTTTCTTCTTTGCTTCTACTTACCCCTACACCCTGAGCCGCAGTGGGACTCCTAAAAAGCTACGGCCCGGCCTGCCAGGCGCCAGCCGATCTCGGCTCCTAGCCTTCCATTAAAGTGGATGCCATCTCGTGTAAAGCCTCCGCCAAAGCGTGCTCTATGCACTTCCCTGTTTATGTCTGCCACTTCAAAGCCTTTCTCCTGGCTTAAATTCTTTTTCGTTCGATTAACAGCCACAACGTCTTTGGCAATTTCTCTGTTCCCTTCTTGCACCTCCGACACTGTGCAAGCTCCTGGGTGACAAGGCTGCCACCTTCGACCAAGCCTTCCTGCGTGTGTTTTTCCTTCAGCGCTTGCCGTCGTCGGTAAGCCTGGTGCTTGTGCCCGCCCACGGGTTGCCTTTGGAGAAGCTCGCTGAGCTGACTGATTCCGTCATGGACGTTTCCTACTCCACAATTCCTTTCGGCACATTATCCCAGCCTCCCACCCGCCATCATCTCTTCCCTGCCGCGTGGAACTTCAGAGCCTCCGTGACGACTTCCACGCCCAGATCATAATAATAATAATAATATTAATAATAATAATAATATTAATAATAATTGGTTTTTTGGGGGAAAGGAAATGGCGCAGTATCTGTCTCATATATCGTTGGACACCTGAACCGCGCCGTATGGGAAGGGATAAGGGAGGGAGTGAAAGAAGAAAGGAATATATAGGTGCTGTAGTGGACGGCTCCGGATTAATATCGACCACCTGGGGATCTTTAACGTGCACTGACATCGCACAGCACACGGGCGCCATAGCGTTTTTCTTCCATAAAAACGCAGCTGCCGTGGTCGGGTTCGACCCCGGGAACTCCGGCTCAGTAGTCGAGCGCCTAACCACTGAGCCACCGCGGCGGGTCCCAGATCACTCTCTCTCCGACCAAATCGCCGTACTGTCGACTTCCCGCTCTCTTTCGCCTTCCCGTCGCCAGACGTCACCTTGCCGCCGTAGCGCCACACCACCTCTTCAACCCAGCGAGTGCTGGTATGGCCGCACCTTTGGCGAAGCAGCGCGTCGGTGTACCCCTCCCTGTCGCTTGCAGGGAAACTTCCGACGGCACCACTAGAGGCGGAAAGTGGTGTCACCCCGGAGACTAGCCGCTTATTCTTCATTGGAGACAACACCTCGGGCATCCGTTTTCTCGTCGACACCGGAGCAGAGGTGAGCGTCCTCCCCAGCAGCATTACATCATCCCCTTCTCGCCGCACAGGCCCATCGCTACATGCCGCAAACCTCACCCCCATCGCTACGTACGGCGAACGTGCTCTCACACTCAATTTGGGCCTCCGACGTGTGTACCGATGGGTTTTCCTCGGCGCGGACGTACGCTACCCAAACCTCGGAGCTGATTTCCTGCGACACTAAAATCTGCTGGTCAACATTCGCAGCAAGTGTCTCTTGGACTCCGCGACGAACCTCTCTGCCCAGGCCGTCGGTCTTTGAGAAGCGCTTGCTAGTATACCCAGCCAACACCAGTAGGCATACGAGATCCTCCCGCTCGAGCCTGTCGCCTTGCTCCAGATCGTTTACAGATCGCCCGCCAAGAGTTCGAACAAAGCTGGAGCTCGGCATTATCCGACCATCATCTTGCCCATGGGCGTCCCCTCTACACATGGTACCGAAGAAATCCCCAGAGGACTGCCGGCCCTGTGGCGATCACCGCGCCCTCAACAGCGCTGCCGTTCCGGACCATTATCCCCTACCACACATTGCGTATCTTACCGTCGCGCTGCATGGCGCCACAGTTTTCTCTAAAATCGATCTCGCCAGGGCTACCACCAAATCCCTGTAGAACCATTCGACGTGACCAAAACTGCAATCATCACATCATTTGGCCTCTTCGAATACCTCCACATGCCATTTGGCCTCTGTAACTCTGGCCGGACATTTCAACGCTTCGTGGACACAGTTACAAGGGGTCTCCATTTCTGCATGGCCTACATCGACGACCTCCTCGTATTCAGCCGGTATACGGAGCAGCACTTGTAACACCTCCGGAAGCTTTTTCAACGGCTCTCTGATTACGGCCTGATCATCAAGAGAGCAAAATGTAAATTCGGCTAGTGGGAGCTCGACTTCCTTGAGCACCATCTCACCCGCTCCGGCATCCGCCCTCTCCCATCAAAAGTTCAGGCCATTCAAGACTTTACGCAGCCTGGGTCAATTCGCAAGCTCCGTGAATTTTTCGGCCTTATCAGCGCTTATCGCCGTTTCATCCCTCATATTGTTGCACTCCTCAAAACATATATGGACAGGCTTTAAGGCCAGAAAACAAATCCGCTCAACTGACACGGTCTTCAGCTGCTCTGGATTCTTTCCAGGCTGCCAAACCGAAACTATACGACCTCACTCTCCTTGCCCATCCGCGTGCTGATGCACCCCTGCGCCTCATGACCGACGCCTCCGACTCCGGAGTTGGAGCCGTGCTACACCAGCTCGTGGATGGTTCTTGGAGCCCTCTATCTTTTTTCTCCCGCAAGCATTTCGCCGCCGAAAGCCGCTACAGTACTTTCGGCCGTGAACTTCTTGCCATGTACATGTCCGCGTGGAATTTCAAGCACCTCCTTGAGGGTCGGCACTTCCACATCGTCACCGACCACAAACCAGTTATTTTTGCCATCAAATCAGGGAGCGGTCAATTCTCGCCGCATGAAATTCGTCACCTTTCGTACGTGGCAGAATTCACGACCTACATCAGACATGTGCAAGGTCTTGATAATGCACCGTCGGATCCTCTGTCACGTGTTACTGCTTCCCTCGCCTCTGCTGCTCCATCACCGAACCTCGACCTTGCCAACCTTGCAAAAGCACAGCAACATGACTCGGAAATTAAAGACCTTCGCAAGGACCCTGCTTCGCTAGTTCTCCGCGACATTCTCCTCCCTTCGTGCCCCGGCCCCATCGTCTGCGACACTTCGGCCGGCATTCCGGGCCCCTTGGTCCCCTCTGCCTTTCGTCGTCTTCCCTTCGACGCCCTTCACGGCCTGTCCCATCCCGAAAGTCGCGCCACGCAGCACCTTCTCACAAAACGTTACGTCTGGCCGGGCATCAACAAGGACGAGCGCGCCTGGACCCGTGCTTTCCAGCAGTCTAAGACTCAGCGACACGCGACCTTTCCCTTCGGCTCGTTCCTTCCGCCATCAGCCCGTTTTGACAACGTCCACATCGATATCTTGGGTCCCTGGCCACCTTCCGGTGGTCAACCACATCTTCTTACTTGCATCGAGATCGCTTTACTCGAAGCGTTCCCTCTTCCTGACGCCACCAGTGACACCATCCCCGGAACGTTCGTCGCCGACTCTGTCTCCCGGTACGGGGTTCCCTCGACCATCACCACTGACCGTGGCGCCCAGTTTGAATCTTATCTTTTCAATAACCTTATGACTTTACTTGGAACTTCCCGAATTAAAACTACTGCTTACCATCTCATCGTCAACGATGTGATCGAACGCTTCCATCGTCTGCTAAAAACATCCCTCAAAGCCCAACTCGACTCCACCCACTGGACTGCCTCCCTACCACTGGTTGTGCTCAGCCTCCGTTCTACACTGAAACAAGATCGTCATTGCGTCAGAGCGTCACACTCCCACGCAAGTCTCGACCATCTTCACATGTTCCATCCGAACTAGCGACTTGCACGCATGTCTTTGTTCGCCGAGACTCTGTCCGCAAGCCCCTTCAGCGCCCCTACGACGGCCCCTTCCGTGCTATCGAAAGAACATCTAAGTTCTTCATCGTCGACGTTCATGGGCGCACTGACACCATTTCAATCGACCGCCTGAAGCCAGCCTTCACAGAGGACGCCCCTCCCACTGGACCTTTCTCTGCCCCAACCGGCCGGCTGCCATCCTCCGCCATGTTTCCATCCCACTCCTCAGGAGCGGAAAGTATCGTTCCGCCTCCCAGCTATAGCGGACTCCTTCACTCACGGGAGAGGGGGGGGGGGGGCTACAGTAGCAGCAGCATCGGCCTTACGCAGCAGGATCAGCACCAGCCGCCGAAGATGATGACGCCGAAGTGGAGCCGAATTGAGCTCCCTCCTCGTGCCGGCGTCACGCGCCGTTCGGCTGCACGCAATCATACGTTCTAACACCACCAGTAAATCAATATTTTCCTTGATCGTGCCAGCCTCATACTGACTGGCGCAACAAGCATGCCAACGCTACGCACGTCTCGGTAGCGGAAGGAAGAAAGCTGTTCTCCCCAACCGGGCAGCTTGTTTCTGTAGTCACTGTCGGTGGCGCATTTCTCGGGTGACGCAGCGGTGGCGCTGTGTTTTATCGGTAACGCACTCGAGCGTGTGACCGCGTTACGCTGGGCCGGACGATAACAAGGCGGAGGCTGCACCGGAAATATGCGCAGAGTGTGTCGCCACATCACCCCCCCCCCCCCCCCCCCCGCGGAGTGGAGAGCCCTCAGGGCTTGCAAAAATATGTGCAGCGTACCCGACGTCGATAGCGTGTAGTGACAGAAGCAGGCTGCGATGTCGGGGATCGTGGATGGACGCCTGTGGGTGCACTGGTATTTCCTGGTTCAGCGGAATCGATGTAGGCTGGCTTCAGCCGGCCGATAGAGACGCGGACGTCGTTCCCGTTAACGCGCAGGGTGAAGGTTTTGTCGTCCCGACAAAGAACTGGGTAGGGTCCGCTGTAAGGTGGCTGGAACGGTCCGCGGACGGTGTCGTCGCGAAGAAAAGTGCATGGATGTTGCCAGATCCTTGAAGACAAAAGAGGCAGTCTTACAGTGGTGAGCTACAGGTGACGGGCGGGGGGCGGCGATGGTGCGTCGTAGCCGGGCGACGAAATTGGTGAGATCTGACGTCGCGGTGGTGGATGGCTGTGCAGGAAGAAATCTGCCTGGGAGACGGAGTGGTTCCCAGTAGACGAGCTCTGCGGCTGTAGCCTGCTTGTCCGGCTTGAAGGTGGCGAGAAGACCTATGGCGACGGCTGGGATGGCTTCGAGCCAGGTTGAGTCCGGGTGGCACATGATGGCTGCTTTGAACTGTTGGTGGAAACCCTCGATCATCCCGTTGGCGCAGGGGTGGTAGCTGCTGGTCCTCGAGCGCTCCAACCCGATGGTGAGCCCGAGAAGCCTGAAAAGGTGCGATTCGAACTGTCGTATTTGGTCGGCGGTGACGCGGCGAGGGGACCCGAAGCGAGAAATCCAGCTGGCGTAGAAGACCGAGGCGACGTCTTCCGCGGTAATTGCCTCGAAGGGCGATGTCTGAGGGGGAAAGGGACCTATGATATCAAGGTATGACGTATTGAAACCAACCAGAAGGTTGGGGGAATGCTCCGAGCGGTGAAGTGACATGCCTGGTGACTTTAGCGCGCTGGAATTGAATGCAGGAGCGCGCCCAGGTGCGCCAATCGCGCTGCATGGAGGGCCAGACATAGCGGTCGGCCACGAGGTGTATGCCGGGATGCCTGAGATTATGCAGCTGGTTGAAGAGGCCACGGCGATGGGAAAAGGGCACGTAAGGCCTGCTTCGTGCTCTTGACATGTCGCAGTAGATAGCCGTTGTCAATCCAGGTAGGGGGCTTGTTGCAGCTGTAGTGAGGACCCGCCCTTAAGAAGTTCTTGCAGTTCGACGTCCGTCGCTTGAGCTTTGGCGCGGACGTTAGCTGTTATCTGCGAAGAGCTGATGGCTGCTACACGTGAAAGCGCGTCGGCGACCACGCTGTCCTTCCCGCTGGCACGTTGGATGTCGGTAATAAACGGGGCAATGAACGAGAGCTGGTTCTGCAGGACCGGCGGGAGTTTGTCGCGGCGTTGAGAGAAGGGGTAGGTAAGGGGTTTATCGTCGGTGTAGATAGTGCAGTGCTGTGCTTCGAGAATGTGGCGAAAGTGTTGAACTGCTTCGTATATCGCCAGAAGTTCTCTGTAGTAAGCTGGCGAACTCGACGGGGTGGGGGTCGTGGTTTCGTTGGTGGGAATGGCTGCAGAAGCGGTCGTTTTCCGCGCTGAGAGTTTCGTGAACACCAAGCGATACCAGGTGTTGTCTATGCGTTGCAAAGGGCGACGCCGACGGCGAAGTTAGAGGCGTCCCTGAAGAGCCCCAAAGGAGCGTCTGGCACAGAATGGGAGAGAAGTGTGGCGGTGCAGAGAGCAGCTTTGCATTATTCGAAATGTTGCGTTAAAGCCGGTGTCCACGTGACGTGCTGGTTTCCTCGTAGACCAGCCAAAGCATCATGGAGGGGAGCCTGGTAGTCGGCTGCGTGTGGCAAGAAACGCCTGTAAAGGTTCAGCATGCCGAGGAAACGGCGAATGTCTTTAGCGGTGGTGGGTCGGGAGTCATTTTGCAGGTCTGAGATGCGTTGAGGCAAAGGTCAAGTTCCTTCTGATGAAACATCATGGCCGCAGAATTTGACGACTGAAACGCCGAGCGTGCTCTTTGGGACATTGACGAGTAGGCCGTGGTCATCGAGGCGTTGTAAAAGTAGACGAAGGTGCGTGTGGTGTTTGTCAGTGTTACGGGAAAAGACCAATATGTCGTCATAGACGAAGCAGAAGTCGAGGCCGCGGACGACTTCGTCAATGAAGCATTGAAAGGTTTGTCCAGCGTTTTGCAAGCCAAATCTCATGAAGGGAAACTCGTACAAGGCAAGGGGTACTGATTTCAGTTTTCGGCACGTCGTCCGGATTGACGGGAAGCTGCGTGTAGGCCTTCAAGTCTAGCACTGAGAAAACGTGGCAGCCATAAATGCGATGGGCGAAGTCCTGTATGCGGTGAATGGGGTACCTGTCCGGAAAGATGTGGGCATTCGGGGCACAGTAGTCTCCACAGTGTCACCAGCCTTCGGTCTTCTTCGGGACAAGGTGAAGTGGCGAAGCCCATGGGCCGTCGGAGTGGCGGGCGGTTCCCTCATCCCTCATGGAGCATGGCTTCGAACTTTGTTTTGGCTATGCGCATGCCGTCCAGGGCAAGGCGACGGGCGCAGCAGAAAACCGGGGGCCTGGGGTGGTCCGGATGTAGTGCCCAGTGGTGTGCGGCATATCACGTGGCAACCCGCTAGGGTGCGTCAAACCGGGAAATTCGGCAAGGATGACGTGGTACGGTGAATGATTTTCAACACCGAGCACTTTGATGCTTGCCTGGTTGGTAGTCATTCGCTGTCCTGGCGAAGGATATTCCGTTGTCGCGTCGATGAGACGGTCGCGGCGGCAGTCCAGAAGGAGGTTGGAGTGCGCCAAAAAGTCGGCGATGACAAAATTCGAAAGAAGGCCACAGCGTAGGTTTTTAAACTGGACGTGAAGGCGGAGCGAGCCGGAAGTATTGATTGTGGACCGGTTTGCCGCGCTGAGCTCGAAAGACGAAGAAGGGCGGCTCGTGGGTAGCAGCAAATGTCGGAACCGCTGCTTTGTAATTTGGTCGGTGACGATGATGCGACGGCCTCCAGGTTAGCAGCTCGCAGCCGTGTCTACGAGCTGCCGTTGGCGTTTCCCTTATGTCCCTTATGAACATTGTCGTGCTCTGTCCCCGAAGTCTCGATGGTAGTAGCACCGGTCGTCGTCACCAGGCTGCTGCGACAGAGTGTTGTTACGGTCACGGCATAGCGGGTGGCGCGTCGGCAAGTGTTGATCCAGGCGTCGTTGAATGGAGCTGAGCTGTCGATTGATATCGTCGATACGGCGCGGAAGCTCTGTGGTGTTGAGCGGCGTGGCGACAGCCTGCACGGTGGGCAGCAACTGCGGCAAAGAGGCCTCGATGACGCGATCAGCGATCCCGGCAATTTGGTCGAGAGGTAGCGTAAGCTGAACCTGCAGAATTGCCTGGACGTGCGGTTGAAGTCGTTGAAGCCACAGTGCGTGCAGTAAGGAATCCTGGACTTCCATGTTGCCCGCGAGAGCACGCATGTGGCAGAGGAGCTGCGAAAGCTTCCGCTCGGAGAGTTCTGCGGACTGTAGTTGTCACACATTCTGGTCTTCTGAGAGTGACAGGCGGCGGATCAAATCAGTCTTGAGGTGTTCGTAAAGGTTGGCCGTTGGTGGTTTGTCAACGATATCCCAGACCTCGTTGGCGTAGCGGGCATCGAGGTGGGCGACGACATAATCGTAGTAGGTCCGGTCTTGCGTGATGCGCGCGAGGGAGAACTCGGCCTCGACTTGGGCGAACGATACATCGGGCGAGTCGGCCCAAAACGGCGGAAGCTTGATAGCGACACCCCCACGCCGTGTGGGGCAGCGTGCGGGATTCCGTCTGCCGGGGTTCTGACGTCCTCGGCGGAGCCGGCAGGATGCTGCTGCACGGAAGTTTTGAGTTCGCCGTGCCGCTCCTGAAGCTGTTACTCTTGCTCGTCCATGGTAATAATAATAATAATTGGTTTTTGGGGAAAGGAAATGGCGCAGTATCTGTCTCATATATCTTTGGACACCTGAACCGCGCCGTAAGGGAAGGGATAAAGGAGGGAGTGAAAGAAGAAAGGAAGAATGAGGTGCCGTAGTGGAGGGCTCCGGAATAGTTGCGGCCACCTGGGGATCTTTAACGTGCACTGATATCGCACAGCACACGGGCGCCATGGCGATGCGTTAATGTCCGTTGTCCAGGTCACCAGGTTTGGGACGTCGTTTCTGCTGAAGGATGAATCTAAACATAAAAACGTAACAACCGTTCATTCGATTAGCGGTGGCAGCGGACGAGCACACTAACCCTACGCACGTCTCGGTAGCGGAAGGAAGAAAGTTGCTCTTCCCAGCCGGGCAGCCTGTTTTTGTAGCCACTGCCGGTGACGCAGCGGTGGCGCTGTCTTTTATCGGTAACGCAGTCCACCGTACGGACGTGTTAAGCTGGGCCGAATGATAACAAGGCGGAGGCTGCGCGGAAATACGCGCAGACTGTGTCGCCACACCTTCATCTTCCTCTCACGGTACTCACGTTTCGGATGGTTACCATGGTACGCCTTCCTACTCTCTCGCCTGCTCACCTCCTCTCGCCGTACCCTTCTACTTCAACAGTAACCCTCCTCCTCCTTCTAGAGCAACCATCTCCCGGTTGGTTCCTGTGGCAACCAGGTACCGGTTGCGATTTATCGCGCTTTCAGCACACACTTCCTCTATTCAAGGTAATCATCCTCCTGTTTGTAATTTCTCTGCTCTTGCCACAGCCTTCTCATCCTCCTCCCATGGTAAACGCTCTCTTGACAGCTGCCGTATGTTGTAACCATCATCTACTTGCATCTTCCGATGCTCTTGCCATACCCGCCTCCTTCAACGGTGACCTTCCTTGTCCTTCCAGGGAAACGGACAACCTTCCGATCGGTTCCGATGGCAACCACGTACCGGTTGTGATTTATCACGCTTTCAGCAGTGCATCACTAACATATCTGGTGATACATTCACCAATTTAGCGTAACAGCTCGATAAGGCAAGTAAAAATAAGTGATCGACATAAATGCTTTCTAAAAGCAATTTACTTGAATGCGTTCATTAAAATTCAGTCCATTCGGTATCCTAGTTCTGAGACGATTTCTCATAATGTAGTTTCTCTGGTCCTTGTGCAAACAATCCGAAATCGGCCGCAGTCACGTACAGTCTTTGTCAAAAGTGAAGATGCAAAGCCGTGCAGTGGGGCTCTTCAGTACCCTTGGAAGATTGTCATTTTTGAGGATTCAGGAAGAGAGTTCGTCTCACGAGTGAACATTTACAATGCTGGCTGCTTAAAACGAGCCGCAGCATGGCCAAAAAAACCCAGGTGTCGGGCACGTCGGTTGTCTTGCCCCGGAAGCGAGTGAAACGAGCGGTATGCTTGTCGTGTGTTTGTGTGGAGGCGCGCGCAGCTCTGGCGACGACGGATGAGAGACACCCCCGAGCGACTTGAAGGGGGGCGGGCAACCGACGCCTGGAGGACGGCAAAGAGTCGAAGATGAACGGCAGCCACGAGGACGCCGCGGTTATGTGTTTGTGCGTGCAGTCCGTTCCTCCGTGCCCAAGAAACGGCCGCGTGAACTGGCTGAGGTGGCGGAAAGTTTGCGCCGGAGATACGGCTGGTGGCCGAGGCGAGATGCTGGCCCCTGCGAAGTACGCCGTATAGAGGTGTCAACTCATAGGACCACGGTGTGCGCTTGGGAGCGGTGACGCCTCCGTAACAGCCGCCGAGTTCTGGGAACCAGCCGAGATGTTGCCTTCACAGGGAGCCGGCCAAAGAAAACGGGAAAACAAGAGCGAACCAGACAGAGCAAGCTGGAAAAGAGGACTCTGAAGTGAGGAAAGGCGAGAGGAGTGATGAAGAAGGGGTGACGGATGGGAGATGCTGAGACTAGAGGTCGCATCTTGATGGCAGCAAAGTTGTCTCAACGTTGTACGTAATATAAATAAATTCTGGTGTAATGTTCATTTCGTGCTGGTTCGGCGTCGTCGGGTGGAGCGTGGAAGAGTTAGAAAGAACCTGTCTGATTCCAGGGATCTAAGACCTTTTCACGACCCTCGAGAATACCGGTTTTCTTGACTGTGGGGAGAACGTGGGGGAGCTAAATCCTCAACTTTTTCCTGTACTACGAGCACAATCCAGTGTCCAGTAAGGTGGCGCCCGTGGACCTGTTTGTGAAAAGGTCTATACTTTTGAAAAGGATGTACCACCTTCACATACTCAATCTTCTCTTGTTTCCCCATTGCTTAAGAGCATAGAGGGTCGAGAAGTCGGAGTCATTAGAGCTTATGTCATTTCCACCTCTTTCACAACGCTGTCCATAAAAAATAATTTTATTCGTATTAAGCCGGTCTGGACTGAATCTGGCGTGACTTGGCGATGACCGGTGAGCTGCGCGCACAGCGTCATGGTCCTCAGACCTTCCGGGGCGGTGGACTCTGGGACCCGGCCGAGCCCTGCTTGGGCGGCGCAGCCTTGGGCTCCCCTGCGGGCTTCTCTCCTTTGCTGCTGATCGGCACCTGCGGCAGACCCACGAAACAAAGAACGTCGTTGAGAAGTCTTGAAACATCTACAAATGACTGCACACATCTTGCGCAGTATCGAAAAATTTCAACGGTGTCTACAACAGGATAGTAATTCGTATACATTTGCAGAACATCGCACTCAAGAAAACGTGAAAAGCACATGCTTAAGCAGTTTGTAAGAAAGCGATAGCCATCTAGGCGACAAGTACCACCGTGGTAAAAGCATGTCATAAAAGTCACACCAAGCGTTTCGGCTTCGATATATCTTATACCAGCCATATCAACCCGTCCGGCTGCTGCGGCCGAGAACGCGGGACCGAAGGCCGACCACACTTCAATGGAGGCGAGATGACAATCTCCCTTAAGCCACGAAACGCTCGAGATTTTAAAACACACACACACACACACACACACACACACACACACACACACACACACACACACACACACACACACACACACACACAAACAAACAAACAAACAAACAAACACACACACAACCATTTTCAGCTATGGTAAGTGACTGCTACTTCATTTCATTGAACACACATATACTCCAGCCACACAGAATTTAACGTCGCTAAGTACGGCGTACAACTTGTCTAATGACAAGGCAAGAAGACTCCAAGCAAAATATCATTTAAGAAGTACTTGCAACTGGGCTTGTTGGTGCATATTCGTGAAAGACATAAGAGCGCAAACTGGCAACACGGACGAGGAAGGGAACAGGACGAGCGCTACACTTTCAACAGGGTTTATTCAGGGAAGAGCGTATATAAAGCCTCTGACCTTATTCATGCTCTTAATCTCAATTTTACAAACATCTACCTTTCACAGATATGCTTCAAGAAACATCATTTCACTGTGCCGGATAATAACCGAGGTATCACTGATGTAATTGTCACCTCGTTTCTTGATATAAAAGGCTTCCACGAGCTCACGTTCGGTCTTATCTCGGCTTTTCAGTAGCACTTTGCATTCAGGCAGTCGGGGCTTGCAGACCATACGTCTCTCTTTCGAGCATGCTTGGCAGTGGTCTGGAAGATGGGCTCCTTTCTTATTCAATGAATTCTTGTGTTCAAGCAGGCGCTCATTAAGACACCGGCCGGTCTGTCCAACGTACACCTTTCCGCATGTAAGCGGGAACTCGTACGGCACTCCTTTCTTATTAGTATGCTCGAAAGAGAAACGTATAGTCTGCAAGCCCCGACTGCCTGAATGCAAAGTGCTACTGAAAAGCCGAGATAAGACCAAACGTGAGCTTGTGGAAGCCTTTTATATCAAGAAACGAGGTGACAATTGCATCAGTGATACCTCGGTTATTATCCGGCACAGTGAAATGATGTTTCTTGAGGCATATCTGTGAAAGGTAGATGTTTGTCAAATTGAGATTAAGAGCATGGATAAGGTCAGAGGCTATATACACGCTCTTCCCTGAATAAATCTTGTTGAAAGTGTAGCGCTCGTCCTGTTCCCTTCCTCGTCCGTGTTGCCAGTTTGCGGTCTTATGTCTTTCACAAAAATTTCATTTTCCTATTCTAGGTTTCCGCGATTGTTCACTTCCTTTATATGAATAATTTCGTAGTGTAGTGATCGCAGTCCGCCAAGCAGGAAGTGAAACGCTTCCAAGCAAAGCTCTTTATTGGTCTGATCTGCGCCCACAAAGAAATGAACTCGGCGGCAGCGGCATCTGCCGCCGCGGATCTGGTCTTGTCTCTTCCGAGGCATGGGGCTGGGTTGATGTCGAAAGCGGGCGAGTTCTCTTGGTCAGGCGAATATTTTGCGGATGGGTCGCAGAGGGCGAAGGAGTCTCGCACATCGCATATTTCGTCGAAGAAAGCAATCGTCATTCCTCTCTTAATGTGCCGGAATTCTTCGCTGAAGCTAGCCAGCAGTACTTCGGCCAGGCCACTGCGGAATTGTGCGATGCCTCTTGCGATGCTGATTCCTCGGTCTACAAGCAACTGCATGTTCCCCTCGATGATGGCTTCAGCGTAAATGGTTTTCGTGGCGCCTACGGTCAAGATAACGCTTGAACGGGGTGGGACGCTCACTTCTTCCTCCAGGACAATCAGGTCAACGTGATGTTCCAATGTTCTCATCGAAGGGATCGCCTCGTCCGTCGAAATCGTGATCAGCTTGGATCGCAGGTCGATGACAGCCTGATGATCATTAAGGAAATCCATGCCCAAGATCACTTCGCGGGAACATTGCCGTAGCATAACGAAGGTCCCAGGATAGGTATGTCCTTTGACAGTCACTCGCGCTGTGCATCGTCTTGATGGCGTAATGAGGTGGCCCCCTGCGGTGCGATTTTGTGGGCCGTCCCATGCGGTCGAGACTTTCCTGAGCTGCGCAACGAATGTTCCATTCATCACCGAGTAACCTGTGCAGACTAGAGCGGTATCTTTCCGGCTGTCGATAACTACTTCTAAGTCGGACGTCCTGGCTCTTGCGATGCACGTCGTCCTGGGCGTCGTATCACGGCTTCGTCTGGTATGTGAATCGTGGGCAGAACGTGTTGTCGAAGCTCTTCTCGGTAGCGGGGTCGTTTTGATGGCGGTTCGCGTCGTGGTTGAGATTGTCATTGTTTGCGGTGTCGGCGTGTCGGGGGCGGCGTCTTCGCACGGCATGGTCGTTGGAGGATCCGCAGTGTTTCGCTCGAGAGCAACCTCACCTCCAGAGGTTGCTGCCTTTAGTTTCCCCTACGGAGGCTGGGAGACCTTCCTCGTACCGCGGCTGCGTAGCTGCGGTGTGGCGACGCAAAGCGCGAGGCTGACGGCGATGGTGAGCACGAAAGGCGGTTCGGCAACTACTCCTCTAGACGCAAATACTCGTCGATTTCTTGCGGACGTTGGTCGAAGCGTGGTCGTGGTGCGGTAACGGCAAATGCACGAAGAGCGATGCGTCGGTACGGGCAGTGACGAAGAATATGGCTGGGCTCATTTTCGCTCTCAGCGCAACACGAACGGGACACAAGACGAAGGACTAGCACAAACAGGCGCTGACTATCAACTGGTTTTTTATAGAGGAACGAAAAGCGTATAAATACAGCGAACTACTTATCAGTCAACAAAAGTTATCTGGAAGGCACTCAATGAACACTTACCAACTCGCCCAAATTTCCGCCTTGCTGAATGGCCGGGCTCGCCGCCATAGAAGTCCAACGGTCGGTTGTCGGAAGTCCTCCAGGCGTCGCACTTCCTGGGGGCTTGAGCGTCGTTCGTAGGCTGGGCGTGCGGGGGCTGGGAGGCGGCGTTGTGTAACAAGTGGCTCATCTCAGGGAGGACGTAGGGGTTGTCATTGGTGCTGAGGAGTGCGTACTGCAGCGGCCTAGGTAACGGCCTGGGGTTCTGAGGCCGCCAGGGTGCCAAGTGCCTGTTGCACTTCATCCCGCACCACATCCATGATTGTGGCTGCTTTGCGCTGTGCGGAGAATGGCAGCAGTCGTTGTAGCTCCTCGCGGACGATTTCGCGGATAACTTCCCTCAAGCTGTCGATGGTGGCGGTCATCGTGTCCGTACAAATAGCAGAGACATAAACAGCGCGGTTGTACTGCCGAGTCCGGATGTCGCGGGTCTTCTCGATGGTGCAGGCTTCTTGCATGAATTCCTCCGCGGTTTTTGACGGCTTGCGGACGAGGCTGGCAAAGAGTTGCTCTTTGACAACGCGCATTAAAAACTGAACTTTCTTTTCCTGAATAATATTGCGATAAGCGCGGCGAAACTTCATTTCTCCTACGTAACCGCGTACGGGCTCGTTCAGAATTTGAGTCCTGGACTTGAGGAGTCGTTCGGCTCTTTCTTTCCTTACGACACTGGTGAACGTCTTGAAAAGTTCTCTCTTGAATAGCCCCTATTTCGTAAGGAAGACTCATGGTTTTTATACCACGTGCGTGCTGAGTCCTTCATTGCGAACAAGACGTGTCCGATTCTCGCCGCAACGTCCCAATTTGTGAATGATGCCACGCGCTCCAATTGATGCAACAATTCTTCGGAGCCTTCGCCTAGGGATCCACTGAAAGTTGGCGGCACCCGCGGCTGCTGCAGTATGATCGGTGTCGACATCTTTGACGAGGTTGCGGCGCTCGTAGCAGCGTTTTTTTCACTGTCTGGTGCGGCCCGGCAGGGTCCCCAACTCAGGCTTCTCTCCCTGAAGACGTCGGCTGGCTCAGTGAGCTGCTGGCGCATCCTCGGGTGCGAAGCGCAGAGGGCTGGCGTCACGACTTGAAGGGGGTATGCGGTACATGGAAGGACACGCCGCACCTCCACCAGATGTCACAAAGTGGTGACTGCAGTCCGGAGAGCAGAAAGGCTGCGAAAATGGTATCTAAACAAAACTCTTTATTTTGGCTGACTTGCGCCCACAATGGGCTGAATCACTCGGCGGCAGCGTAGAAACAAGCATGCTCGGCGGCTGCCGATCATAATGCCTGCCGCTCTCGGCCGTGCTCAATTTAAAGCTGACAGCGAACTTTCGAGATAAAGCGTGTAAAGTTACAACATTCTGCAACAAGGTAGAATCAGCTCTGCCTGGATGCGATCAATGGAGATAAATCTGGTCGCGTCTGGCATCGCAAACAAACCGATAAAGTGGCGTGGCGGCAACTTTGAAGAATGAACAAACGTTGCAAAGATTCTCCGCAATATAAATGATTTTGTGGTGTAGTGATGGCAGTCCGGCAAGCAGGAAAAAAGTGAAAGGCTTCCAAGCAAATCTCTTCATTGGTCTGACCTGCGCCCACAAAGAACTGAACTCGGCGGCGGCGGCAATAGCAACAAGCGTACTCGGCGCTTTATAAAGATGACGACGAACTTTTCGTGTACGGCGTGGAAGGTAAGCGCAAGTCTCAGACAACTTAGAATCTGTTCCGTATCGCTGGAATCATTGTAGATAAATCTGGTGGCATCATCTGTCACAGTGTGCTAAAGCCGCGTTCCGGCGGCATTCAGCACGAACAAGCACTAGAAAGCTTTGCGGCATTGCCCGCCTCTTAAAGAAGCACCGACCAGTTGTTTTACAACGAAAAGAATTTCGGGCGAAAGTAGGCCGTGTGAATGCAAAACAAAGAGCTAATGAGAATTTAAACAGAATTCCTTTATACATCGCGCATAAAAAGGCATTACACGCACAACGTGTACGATACCGGGGGGTCGCTCGTCGGGAACGACAGTCAAACTTTCTAAGTCGACGAATGATCTTGTATGGGCTGAAGTAGCGGCCAGAAGCTTCTCACTCGGTCCGCGGCGTTGAATTGACGTCGATGGCCACCCCGCTTGTTGCGCGTGGCGTCGGTGCGCGGCCAGGCCAGGCGTCGCACTTCTTCCACGCGCTATGGGCGGCGACGCCGAGGCTATCTTCTTCGATGACGTTTGGCAGCACAGCGTCGAGTTTGATCGTGGCCTCCCTGCTATGGACAAGCCTAAATCTGGGTACTCTTGCACTGTGGTATTGAAGGCGAAGAGGACGTAAAGCAGCATGACGTCGCAAGTCTTGTGATCGGCGTCGACGTACATGGCAACCATGACTTCTATGGTCATGTACAAGCGCTCCGCGGCACCGTTGGTCTACGCATGGTGAGCAGTTGTCCTCCGGTGGCTGGTTTGGCTGTGGCGCAGGATGGCAACCGCCGTGAATGCTGTTCATCTGCCCGTGATGAGCACAAGGTGGCACCGTGTCGCAAAAGTATGCGTTCCGTGAAAAATTTGGCGGCCTCTGCAGTTGTTAAGTTCGTCCTTTTGCCACGGCGCAACGGGTCAGGCAGTCGGTCTCTGCGATACCAACTTATTTCCAGATGTTTACATCGAGGAATTTAAGGGCCCTATAGCACATCCATGCCAACCTTCTGGAAGGGCCTTGACGGGGGTTCAGTAGGGTTCATGAATCCTGCTGGTCGGGTGGGTGGTGTCTTTCGCCTCTGACAATCTCGGCAGCTTTCACACAACCTGCGACCTCGGCAGATAGACGGCGCCAGTGATATTTGTCTTGAATGCGGCGGATAGTGCGAGACAATTCGAGATGTCTCGCTGCCGGCTCGCTCGTCCTGTAAAGCCTATCGAGCTTCTTCGCTATGACTAGCAGGTTGTGGGGATTTGGGCTTCTTGAGCGACCCGGGTGCGCGCCCGCTGGTGCCGTTCCGCTCGTTACAGCCACCCGCGGGGTGTCCGAGAGCAGAATGCAGGCGGCCGCGCTATACTTGTCCCCCTTTCCAACGCAAGCTCTTTAGAGAACCACTGTAAATCGCCCTGTCCTTTGTTCTTCCCGCTTTCCATTGGGCCACTCCGAGCGATATTTTGGGGCGTTGTTTCGACGAGAGGCCGCGGGTATGTATGTATGCTCGATTCCAGGCCCGAACGTAGTCCTGTCATCCGCCTGTACAGCGCAGACTCTCCAGATTCGGGAGGGCTTGTCATGGCTAGTTCACCGTCATCGCCGGCTATTGCCGGTGACGACGCGCGATGAACCATCGACGTGCAATCCGCATCGTCAAGATATAGCTACGGAAGCTGGGAGACGAAGAAATGTCAAACGACTATGACGCAATGATGCACGCTTGTGTTCGGTTCTGCTGTCCCAGCCCGTCAATCCTCTGCCTAGCAGATCAACTCTTCTGTATAGAGCCATCCCGTAACAACATTCTCCGCACATTCCCCATCCTACCTCGTTTTGTCTCGAGTGCCACTGGCCGTGCGGAATGCGATCGCCCTCAGCTGTGCCGCCACGCGCGTGTAATCTGCTTTGTGCGCGCGGCTGCGAGGGCTCGCTTCCGGGTGCTGCGGCTTGGCTATGAGTCGTACCGAGGTCGGGGGGTTAGTGCAGTGTTTTGCAACGCAGCTTAATGTGCAATAAACTCTTGTGCTCTTAAATAAATGCGCCCTCCTCCTATCGGATCGAGAGCGCAGGCGTGCCGTAAACGCTGGCTGCGCCCACAGCTGCTCTCGCCCGAACCCGCATTACGTGGGCGAAGTGCCACGTAATGAAGAGCCGCCACTGGTTAAACGCCACAAGTTACAACAAGGAGCTACGGGGTTATGTTCGGTGCGATGTTCTTCCCGAGGACATCAATCTGCACGCAGAACGAAGCCAATCCCTGCCTCAACGAGGCTGGGGGTGAATAGTAATAATAATAATTGGTTTTGGGGGAAAGGAAATGGCGCAGGATCTGTCTCATATCGGCCGACACCTGAACCGCGCCGTAAGGGAAGGGATAAAGGAGGGAGTGAAACAAGAAAGGAAGAAGAGGTGCCGTAGTGGAAGGCTCTGGAATAATGTCGACCACCTGGGGATCTTTAACGTGCACTGACATCGCACAGCACACGGGCGCCTTAGCGTTTTTCCTCCATAAAAACGCAGCGCCGCGGTCGGGTTCGAACCCGGGAACTCCGGATCAGTAGTCGAGCGCCCTAACCACTGAGCCACCGCGGCGGGGTGGGGGTGAAGAAGCCGTGCCTTTCAAGTACTCGATGAGGCGATGGAGGTCGGGCTGCAAAAGTGCTGAAGCTGAGAGATCCTAGGAAGGCGTCGTCATCGTCGTATTGCGGCAGTGCATCTACAGGAGCTCGTGAGAGGCAATCGGCGTTAGAGTGCTTGCGTCCGGAAGTCCAACTTTTGGCGTCGTAAGCTCCATTAAGCGAGGTGGCCAGATGGGTCCTTCAGGCTGGCGCGCCAGCAAGAGCGTGAAGGTCAATAACAACTTTTGAAAGGCAAGCCGTAGAAGTACGGGCGGAATTTCGACATGGCCCACCCTATCGCAAGGCATTGCTTTTCCGTCTCGGAATAGCAGCTGGCGTATACGCTATTACCCTTCGCGGCATCGTGAGAACGGCGGCTAGCCCCATGCTCCTTGAGGCTGCACGGATTTCGGTTTCGCGTTTTCGTCGCAGCCAAGCTTCCAATTTGAATGGCACATCTGACTTCGTTAGCTGCGTCAAGTGTTCGGCGATGCACGAAAAGTTATTTACAAAACGTTAGTAATACGAGCTCAGCTTTGTTGTCGCTCGACTATGAAACCGTGCAATAGCAGCGGTTTTCTTGGGGTCCGGTTGTATTTTATCGTTGCTTACGACGTGGCCTAAAGCTGGTCGTAATCAAACTGGCACTTCTCTGGCTTCAGGGTGAGCCTTGACGTCTTGATGACCGTGCGAAGCCTTTTTATATGATCGCCAAAAGTCCAGGAGAATACGACATCAAGACAGATTTGCCACGTTTGGCCTGCCAGCACTGTGTACGTACATTACACGTTGTAACGTTGCTGGGGTAGAACAAAGTCCAAATAGTATTGCCTATGTGGTCGCTTTCACCGACCTTGATTTGCCAATACCCACGCTTTAGGTCCAATTACGAAAAGAATAATTGGCGTCACGTAGGCGGTCTAGGGTGTCATCGATGCGAAGAAGGGAGAAGACATCTTTATTGCTCATCATCATCATCAGCCTGACTACGTCCACTGCAGGGCAAATGCCTCTCTTATGTCGCTCGAATTAAATCTGTCCCTTGCCAGCTGCGCCCACCGTACGCCTGCAAGCTTCTTAATCTCATCCGCCCACCTAACTTTCTGCTGCCCCCTGCTACGCTCGCCTTCTCTCGGAATCCACTCTGTTACGCTTACGGACAAGTGCTTATCTGCGTTCGCACTACATTCCCTGCCGAAGCCCATTTTTCTACTTTATTTCGACTAGGATGCCATTAACCCGCGTTTTTTGCCTCACCCACTCTGGCCGCTTGCTCTCTCTTAACGTTACACCCATCATTTTCCTTTCCATAGCTCGCTGCGTGATCCTCAAATTAAGTTGAACTCTTTTCGTTATCCTCCATGCTTCTGCCCGATAGGCGAGTACCGGTAAGATACAGCTGCTATATACTCTACAGGGATATTGGTAAACTAAACAGCCATCGACGATCTCATAGGCGATAAGCGATGATTAAAAAGAATCGGCAGTGGCTTAGCTCAGCTATGCCAGGATATACGTAGCGAGAGGTACGTTTCCCTGGCTGAGCTCGTTGTGGTCACTGTATGATTTGCAATGAGAAACATTGGGCCGGCGGCTATGCGTCATCTATTACGCTCGGCAGTCTGGAATCTCCGTTTGGCACGCCATTCCTCTCTCTGTTCGGGCGTCACCGCTGCTCTCTTCGCCTTCTTACTCCCATTCTCCCTTTGTTGAGTAGCCAAGTGCCAAGCGACAACCTCAGGATCGGAAGAGTTAATCTTCGCTTGTCTATGCCGCCGTTTAGCAGCGGCTGGACTAACCTTCTCTGCATCCATGTCAAACGTAGCGATACAGCCACCCAACACATGCCCGCCTTTTAAGCGCAATGCTGCGCATTCGACGCGTGGTTCTGGTGATAGAGCGTGACTGCGGCAAAGCGCGCGGCGCACCTGTGGGGTCTCTCTGGTTACCATGGTATCGACGCATGCGCACAACCGCTCATCCGCGTGAAGTCATGCGCGGCTCCGCCGGTGAAGCGGGCGCGCGTCCGCGGCGACGTCCAAGCGCACGCGGCACCTGCTGCTCCTCTTCGATTGTCATGGTAACTGCGCATGCGCGCAACTGGCCTCTCCTGGCCACAGCGAAATGCTCGACTGGTAGCCCAGTGTAACTCTCGCTACTAAAACGGACATTACCGTCCATCTTCGCAAGGACGACCGGGGCTGCCGAGGAGCTCTTCAATGGCTGGATGGCATCATCGCGCAGCGTTTTTCAACATAGTCCCGGACGGCTTGGCGTCCAGGCATCGAGACACTGTGGCTTCAGAGCGAAGGGCGGGAGCCTTCATCGGTTGTAATTCGGTAGTTTGCAACATATGTCCGTAAGACCTTCGGCGAGGCAGAATATCAGTCTCTGTGACTCTGAAGGAGACAGCGTATGTGGTCTTGTCCGTGTCCGGGCAGCGCTGGGCTGGTGTCGAAAGTAGAAGTGTAGTCTTTGGAGAGCGGGTCTTTTCCGGAAGAGTTGAAGAGGGCGAAAGCAACGGCGACTTCGTCGAGAAATGCAATTGTCATGCCTTTGTTGAGATGTCAGCACTCTTCAGCTCGCCAGCACTTCAGCTTGGTCATGGCAAAAATGGACGATGCCTATCCGTCGGTATAGAATCAGTTCCGTGTACCCCTCAATGATAGCTTCGATGTTTTTGGCTTCCTTGCACCTACGGTGATCATGACGATTCAGCGGTGTGGGACGCTCACTTGTTTATCCAGGACACTCACGGCTGTCATCGAAGGGATGGCTTCGTCCGTCGAAAGCGCGATGAGCTTGGATCGAAGGTCGATGATCGCCTGATGCTCACTAAGGTAATTCATACTCAACATCACATCGTGAGAACATTGCTGTAGCGCTACGAAAGTATCAGGATAGTTACATCCGTTGACGGTCGCGCTGTGCATTGTCGCTATGTTATAATATGGTCGTCTCCTGCAGTGCGGATATGTAGACCGTAACAAGCGGTCGGGACTTTCGTTCGTTTTGTCGCCGTACAATCGGCTCCTGTGTCAATGAGTGTGGTAAGTTAACGCCCGTCAATAGCCACTTCCAGTTCGGATGTCCTGGCTATTGCGCTGCACGTCGTCCTCAGAGCCGTATCACGGCTTCGTCGGGTGGGTGTATCACGGCTACGGCGTGTCGCCGGGGCTTTTTAGGGTGGCGGCGTCATTCTGAACTCGGATGCGTCGTGGTCGAGTTCGTGCTTGTGCATAGTGGGTATGGCTTCTCCATGCGGCGTGGTCGGAAAATGACCTTCGTCGTTTCGTCGGACTGTCGCAGGCTACTTTGTTTAGTTTTCCTTAAAGCGGATTGGAGACCTTCGGCGGGCGTTCGCTGCGTAGCTGCGGTGTGGCGATGGGGATCGAGGACGACTGGGTACGCACTCTTCTTCACTTCATTGTCAATCTTGTGGTCGTTGGCCTACGAGGTCGCGGTGCGTAGTACGGGAAGCTTCGTAGGCCCATTCATCATCACTGATACCGGGGGCTACGATTACATTTTTAAGCAATGAATCGCAACTAGCAAACAAAAAATAAAAAAATGCTTGCTGAAGAACAGTCTGTTCTAGAGCTCTCGGGCACGAATTGCACGAGGTCATTAGTTGTAACAAACTCTGAAAACGCTAGAAACAGGGAAGGGAACTCCGCGAACACAGGTTTTCCATTTCTTCAGTGACTGGCAAGCATATTGTTACGCGACGACCAGTCGAAAAATGAGGCGAGATGAACAATGGCAGTGAGATGATTTTAATGGCGGCTTGCCTAACGTGAGCGCTCCGTCCCGTGCCACTGCCAGCTTCGTCGTCTTCGCGACACTACCCGGGGCTGCCGAGCGATCGTCCCGATCGTGAGAAGAAGACACCGACGAAGAGATGCGCTCGATGATGGTGGGTTCACAGGACGGTACAACAGAAATGGCATGGTGGTGAAGTTCTGGCCGCCACGGTGAAAGAGGTGGACGAATGAATACCGGTCTACGAAGCTTCCGGGCCGCAGGTCGCCAGGAGCCGACGGCCGAAGCTCTTGGACGTACCGAACGCCAGGGGCAGGGGGGCTGTGTCCTCACGTGTCGTCAGCGTCTCGGGTCGGTCGGGTTATGGGGTCGGGTCGCGGCAGCGTCATGTCGTGTCTTCTGGTCAAGGCGGGGGATGGGGCTGGGGTGAGCGGCGAGGTCGGTTCAGGTCCGGCGGGCTGGGGCACTGCCGGGCGGCGCGGATCAGGATCTCACGGCCGACGACCACGGCTGACGTAGGACGCCGAAGCTCCAGATGCAGGATGCCGATGATACCCCTCAAGCTCCACCAAATGTTACGTGGCGGCCAGTCGAAGAATGAGGCGAAATTAACAATGGCAGTGGGATGATTTTAATGGCGACTGGCCTAACGCAGGCGCTCCGTCCCGCGCCACTGCCAGCGTTGTAGCCTTCGTGACAATATTAAAGTTTTCGTCATATATATACTCACAATTTGTCTTAGTTAAAAAGCTTGATAACTCGTTACGTTATTCCGAATTAGCGGAACCAGGAGGACGGTAAAAATACCAATAGCGAAGTAACCACAATTGTTCAGTCCCGTCCTGCACCATGGAGACTCGGAATGATGCAATGATTCACTACTTTCAAGGCATTCATTGATGAGGAGAAAACACCGCCACCACGCGCAGTTCATTTTCCAGGCATTGACAGTCAACTATCGAGATAGTATGAGGAGGGTCACAAGAAGAGTCACATTTTGCACTCGCACGCGAGGTCTCTGGTATTGAAGACTGCTTGTCATTTAGCTATCTCATCATTTCCTTCACATTTTTTTCTCGCAATCGTAGAGGTAGATTTTGTTGTGCATATGCAGGTTATCGAAGTTCAGTTTAAATGCAGGGTACATCGTTTCCACACTAAATCAGTTTTGTGTGTGCGCCTAATAGCAAATAACGGTAAACTTCGCGAAAGAGTAAGAGGACAGGAAGGAACACGTAGGACAAAGTAGACTGTTAACTTGAGTGTCGTATCTGTTCTTTCCTTTTGTCTTGCCCTTTCGCGCAGTAACCCCTTACTTCAGTATGAACCAACTAGCGCAGCAAATCTTATTGTTGGTAGCAAGACTGAAATCCTCACAAATTGCTTATGCTTTTATGTAGTTCATTTGCAGCTTTTATGCTTTGCTTATTTTATGCACGTTATTTCCTTCCGTTTTTGCATTCTTGTAAGTTTAACATGTATTTACATTGTTTTTCATTTTCTAACCACTTTGCGTTTAACTAAATAGTTTTGCCGTTATGATTTGCTTTTTTTAGAATTCCCTGTACAATGCTAAGGCGGTCGACGGAATAGAAAATAAATACCATAAATAAATTACAAAAAGTTGTTGATTTCTAATGATCTTTTTAGGTACGAGCCCGTTGCGTGAAGATGCACAGGGGGTAGAAAAACCGCCAATTCTGTTCTTTTTTTCACCAAAGCACCTGCTTCGTGATCCTTTTTCCCGGTATTTAGGAGAGCTAGCGAAATACAAAAATGAAACACGGTAACTCCGCTCACGCATTACTGCACTGTAGCGCTCTCAGCCGTGTTTTGAACAAGAAAAAAAACCGTGCGTTGAACAACTCCAATTTCTATCAATCATATAGGGTCAGTATGCAACGATCCAGGTATAAGTGCGCGCCGCGCAGGTTTCACAAGAGCTGAATAGTGGTCGCAGGCAACGAAATTATCTCTGATCCGATCTCCAAAACACATATTAGCAGCACAAAACTTTGGTTGCCTTCTGTTGCAACTGCGCGACAACGCACTTCAAAAGAGCTATAAAGCGAGAAAAACTCTGACAGTGTGTAGCACGCGCGGCACGCCCTCATTTTCCGTCATTCCCGGGCAAGCCGCGCGTCTTATGCAGTATGCACTTACAGCGGCTCGGAAAGGAAACACTCAGCCAGGCAGTGAGGGCGTCTGAACCTAACACGAGGTATGAGATATGAGCGCCTGATTCCAGAAATTCTCTGATGCGTATGCTCAATTCAGAATATTCGTGACGGAGCTGACGCACGCACAGCAGCGTCGCGACTGCTGACCTAAAGTTTTAAACGATCAAGAAGGCACGTGAACCGCCGAATTTACCAGAACTGAGCTGTCGGGTCACTAGAAATCAGTCAATGTTGCGTCCAGTTCCAGGTGGTCAAAGACGTGTTTTCGGTACAGACGACATAATGGCATATCTACCCAATGAGCATGTCAATCTGTTGATCTAGTCAGAACCTCCCTCCGAAGAGCATCGCTGAAGATCATACTGCTCAACAACCGACCACGTCACACCAACCTTTGGCTCGACAGGCTTGGTTGCTGGCTTGGCAGCTGGCTTCTCCGCTGGCTTGGGTTCCTCCTTTCGAATGGGCGGTGGGGATGGCTGCGCAGAACATTTCTAAACTTGGGCCAAGAAAACTGCAGGTACTCCAACTTCCTTTTCCTTGTGGACATGCCCCCGGCTGCATTTGTATCCCAGAAGCTCAACAGTAAGAAGCGTTTACTCTTAGTCACAAGTCTTGCGCTATATGTTTCATAAAGGACGAACCCTAGAGCTCGGTACAGGAGTATTGTGAGGGGTTGCTACTACCTTTCACAGAGAAGATTAATCAAAAGTTTACCTTTAAAATAAAAACAATAAGTACGAAAGAAAGCAAATCAAGAATAAGAACAATAAAAACAACAGGAGAAATACAAGTTGGTTTGACTTGGTTTACGGGAGTTTAACGTCCGAAGCGACTCAGGCAATGAAGGACGCCTTAGTGAAGGGCTCCGGAAATTTCAACGAACAAGTGTTCTTTAACGTGCACTGACATCGCACAGTACACTTGCCTCTAGAATTTCGACAGCCACGACCGGGATTGAAACCGCGTCTTTTGGGTGGTTGCTATGAACAACTTTCTACATTGAAATTGAAGTAGTATAGATAGGTAATTTTCGTGACATGTTTTCTTCTGTACAGTGATGCGGAAGACACTACTATGCATGAATCAGCATGTGGTATTCGCCTATGACCAATAAATAATTTATTATCGAATTTTTCTTTCAAGCCGTTTTGGTTTCGGTTTCAACAGCCGAACGATAGCTGTGATGTCAAAGCGTGGTTATATGTCGCATGAGGCATGTAAAACTGCGACATCGTTTTAGTTCACTGCACTGCTGAAGCCAGCCTTCCTCATGAGCCAGAATGAGAGAAAATATATAAACAGCAATTATATTGCAGTTTTTCATGCCTCAGGTGACCTATAACCACACTTTGACAACACAATTATCATTTGGCTGTTGAAACCGAAACCGAATCTGTACGAGAAATAAATTCAATTATAGATTATATATTGGCAGTAAAAGAATACCCATGTGTTAACCCGATCAAAACGCACGACAGAATTTTCTGTCGCGCATCTGTCGCGCGGCCTAATTTTGTGTCGCGAGACAAGCAGTCTTGTCGTGCATTGCGTCGTGCGACAGGGTCCCGTGTCGTGGGTTCTTTCGCGCGACAAAGTTGATAGCGGTGGGTTCTGTCGCACGACCGAAATCTTTCCTGTATTTTGACGCGCTAAGAAGGTGCCTGTCGCAAGATCTGTCGCGCGA
Source organism: Amblyomma americanum (assembly GCF_052857255.1). Classification (NCBI taxonomy): domain Eukaryota; kingdom Metazoa; phylum Arthropoda; class Arachnida; order Ixodida; family Ixodidae; genus Amblyomma; species Amblyomma americanum. The sequence goes on from NC_135503.1 coordinate 158,385,878, forward strand.
CAGCTTGCTCCCGCGGGTACTGTCGTGCGACAGAGAGTCGTGTCGCGCGACAGGTATACTGCGTGCTTCGACAGAGTTGCCTGTCGTGAGTTAAGTCGCGCAAGACTTCTGGCAAGCCTATGTTACAAGCGACAAATCTGCCTATCGTGAGGTGTGTCACGCGACGCAGCAGCCTGGGTGCGGTTCTCCACGCAGCAGACTCTCACACGTAAGTGTGAGAGTTTTCTTGAAAAATTGTTTCCTTTACAATACAATTCTGCTGCTTTATCTCACATTAAGGCACTGAATAAAGAATATGCTCTTCAGATATGAACGTCGGTACATCATTAACGATTGTTTAAAACATACAAAGACTAAAACAACCCCACGCAAATTCACTACTTTTTATATCATCCTCATCATCAACCTGACTGCATCCACTCTCCCATGTCTATCCAATTAACCCTGTCATTTGCCAGCTGCGGCTACCCTATGCTTGCAACCTTCTTAATCTCATCCGCCCACCTATCTTTCTGCCGCCCCCTGCTACGCTTGCCTTCTCTTAGAATACACTCCGTTGCGCTTGAGGACCAGCGTTTATCTTGCGTTCGCATTTCATGCCCTGCAGAGCCCATTTCTTTCTCTTGATTTAGACGCGTTTGTTCCGTCCCCCACTCTGCCCGCTTCCGGTCTGGCTCTTTACGATACAACTATCATTTTGCTTTCCACAGCTCGCTGCGTTGTCCTCAATATAAGTTGAACCCTTTTCAATACTAAAAGCGCTTTTCCTGTGTTTTCTACCCTAAAGTCCCCGTTTTCCGCGCTGTATATTTTGAAATATGAACCCTTTTCGTTAGCCTCTACGTTTCTGCTCCATGAGTGAGTACCGGTAGGAGCTGTTATGTTCTTTTCTCTTGAAGTATATTGGTTAACTGCCATTCATGACACAGACCTGTCATATACCCTCCACCCCATTATTATTCTTGTAGTTATGTCACGCTCGTGATCCGGATCTGCGGTCACTACCTGCCAAAGTAGACGTATTCCCTTACCACTTCTAGCATCTCGCTACCAATTGTAAACTGCTGTCCCCTTCCGAGAGTTTTCAACGCTACTTTGATTTTCTGCATATTAATTTTTATATCCAGCGTTCTGCTCCGCCTGTCTAACTCATTGATCATGCTTTGCAATTCACCTCCTGAGTGACTCAGCAAGGCAATGTCCATTAACTCTTATCCCTAAATGTTCCCAATTTAGGCCTCGGAATACCTCCTGTAAACAGGCGATGAATAGCACTGGTGAGAGCGTGTCTTGTTGCCTGCCACCGTTCCATATTGTAATTTTATTGCTGAATTTATGGAGGACTACGGCAGCTGGGCTGTTTCTATTAACGTATTGCAGTATATCTAGGACCAGCGGTTATCTTGCCTTCGCATTACCCAAGCCCATTTCTTCCTGTTGCTTTCGAATAGGAAGTCATTAACCCGCGTTTGTTCCCTCATCCACTCTGCCCGATTAAAGTCTCTTAACGTTACACCCATGATTTTTCTTTCCGTGGCTAACTGCGTTGTCCTTAACTTAAGCTGAACCCTTTTTGTTAGCCTCCACGTTTCTGCCCCGTAGGTGAGTACCGGCAAGATCCAGCTGTTGTACACTTTCCTCTTGAGGAATATTGGTAAACTGCCATTCATGATCTGAGAGAACCTGCCATATGCGCTCCACCGCATTCTTATCGTTCTTGTTAATATCCCCTCGTGATTTGAATCTGTGCTCACTACCTTCTCTAAGTACAAGGATTCCCTTAGCACCTCCAGCACCTCGCTACCAATTGTGAACTGTGGTCCCTTGCTAGATTGTTGAACATTACTTTGGTTTTTTGCATGTCAACTTTTAGACCCACCGTTATGCTGTGCATGTTTAACTCAGTAACCATGCTTTGCAATTCATCTCCTGGGTGACTCAGCAAGGCAATGCCGTCAGCGAATCGCTGATTACTTAGGTGTTTTCCGTTAATTATTATCATCAACTGTTTCCATTTCAAGCCTCTGAATACCTCCTGTATTCAGGCGGTGAACAGCATCGGCGAGACAGTGTCTCATGACTGCGATTATTAGTGCACACTAAACATGGATGAACGAGATTGGAGGTTTATCTGTGTTCGTCCGCTTTAAAACGCCGCATCGCCAGACGAGAACACCGGTAAAACGGTGCACATGATATTATAAACACCGAAGCAACACCAGCTAGTACTGACGGTGTGCTAACGAGGTCCGCAATCGTTCATCAGCCGTCTCTAATGGAGTGGTTGTCGCCATTCGGAACCTTCCGAACGGTGTAGAAAAACAACACCGTACGGCAACTGAGACGGAGCGAGGTCGAATTCCTGCTGCTGTTCAAAAGAACGCGCCAGTGGAACTGTGTACTTTTATCTGTTTCGCTTAGTTCCGGAATGAAGCAGCAAGTTTTGGTTTCGGTCGAGATGCAATCCACAGCAGGCGGCGCAAAGGATCAGAAGACGGCGAGAGAGTCGTGACTCCTGAGTGCGGACGCTGTGACCGAAGCGGCGTAAGCGCTAGGCCTAGCAGCGCCAGCGGGGCCGTCTCGGATTGCGTCGCAGAATTGAGCGCGGCGGGTTGTCTGGAGCCTCTCTTGGAACGGATATCGTGAGCGGCGACTGTGCGTTTGCCGCTGCTGCTTTTCTATGCGCGACGGAGAAAGGAAAGATGGATGCTTAATCGAGCTCACCGAAGTGGATATCCTAAACGACGGCTGAGCTTGCCCCTCGCTCTGGTTTGCGAATGGCGCTATGGCGCCGTTGTGAGCGAATTGAGACAAGCGCTGGCTTTGCCCCGCCCTTAGCCAGCGGGAGAGAAATTTCTGCCCGGAACTGCTGCCCGGAAGGATATTTTTGAATCCCTGCCGTCTCACATCCGTCTCGCCGTCATGGTAAGTGATTCTGCGTCTTAAATATCGTCGTACGATAAAGACGTGAGCAGGCTTGTGTGGAGCGCTGAAGCACTCTGCTGCGGAATGGAGCAAAACATTAACGCCGTTTTCTTAACGACGCGCTGCCAGTGTATGGGTTGTTTTATATGACTATGCGCCAGCGCGTGAGCACCTGCATTGTCAGGCAACCCCACTGCCTGCGTTATAAGTTCGCCTTCATTCCGCAAAGCACCGCAGGAGCGCTCTGTAGTACAAGTCTGCTTGCGTCTGCACTGAAGTACACCTTGCAAGCGGCTGTATGTTTTCGGCATTGTTATTTTAGTGCCCTCCGAAGCATTTGTGCCATTTTAGTTTGGATATGTGCAGCATTTTTGGCCGCTCTTAATTTCATGCATGTTCGCAGAACGAGGTGTGCGGCATCGCTATTAACATAAAAAAAATCAGGTCGCTTTTTTTAAAATCCAGTGATTCCCCACAAAAAAACATAATTTTGCTTATCGTGCGCGTCGCAGCAAATGAACGTGCTCAAAGCTTCTGAATTGCATACTTGTATTCTGCCGTCATTGATTCGGCCGCCACATTTAGAATTCTAATCTGATTATTTGTTCCTTTCAGTCAATAGCGCAATCTCTTTGTCACTGGAACACGAGTGAAAGCGAGAAAGCAACGGCTGTCAGTTCTTATGTTCTGCGGTTCGTTGCGGCATAACTTCGATGAGTGCAGTATAAACGTGCTGTCACTATTTGTGCAAATATAACAGCTGCTTTAATTTCAAAAGCATCACATACTTCATTGCCTTGCTCACCTATCATTATTGAAGTCAGTAATTCGAACGACACACATTTTATTCATAATGATTTGTTTGGTATAAAACCTGACTGGACATTGTTCTATACAGGTTCTAATCTATGAACTCCAAGTTTGCATCAGTTTAATCTACAAGCAGTACCAAACAGTTTAGAGTTAAGTCGCAAAAAAAGATGCCCCCTGCAACACTTGTAGGTATTTTTGTGCAAATTATTGGTGGACATAGGCAGGAACTGAAATTTTTGTACGAAAATAGCAGTTTAGTATTTATCTGAGCATCTGACGACTACCTTTTAGGCACAGAATTTACTCAAATTTAGAAATTGATGTCACGAGCTTTAGCAAAGCTTGGGTTCTGTGATTATTTATTTTAGAATGGGGCTGGCACAAAGCCCTGGTGTTTCATTATCTTGCAAAGAGGCGGGATGCAAACAGTGACAGTAAGGAGCTGCTGACCCCCAAGAGATTTTCTTTAAAATTCAGGCATAGTTACTTGTGCAATTAAAAAAAAAGACAATAGTAGGAATAAGGAGCCAGTGTAACTGCTGCAACTATGCTCAGTTCTGAAAATAGTGTAATTTCATGACTAAACCAGATACAGCGTACTGACACGCTGCCATTTTGGAATTTGCATTGCTACTGTCTCATTTTCACGCGTGTTCACTACCACTCTTTTGAACTAACCAATAATCCAATGTTGAGACGGTTGTGGTTTCTTTAGACTTGCAAAAAATTATGGAGAGGCGATCACCATTATTTGCTTTTGTGACTGTGGTTTTTTCATTTTATTGACAAATGGTAACGAGGTCTGGATACGGTGGTGCTATTTTTTATTTTCAGGTGGAAAAGAGTGTTTTGTGTTGTAGTCTTCGATGGCATCCAATCATTGTGGAGTGCTACTTCACAAGCTGTGGATAATGGCGATCTACACTTTGAACAACACCATACCAGTTTTGTATTTTTAGGTCTTCATTATACACACGAAAATATGATTCATGGGGAGTACTGATTGTTGCATCCCGGGCTGTTATAGGTGCTCAAAATGTGATTCCCTAGAGAACATTTGCTTCTTCAATGCTCAGCAAAAATTCCTGTAGTTGCCATATGTACCAAATGTCACGGATAAAGCAAGAGTGGTAGATTTCGTGTGCAGCTGTACCTTTTGAATACACACTTTGTATCATGCTCCCTTATGAGCAGTGGCTCACCATTGTTTCTTTAGCCTCTAGTTCGATTACAGTTAGGCTGTTGCTGCACTGGTTGCAATTAAATGAGATTGAGCAGCTCACTTGTCTTATAGCTAGAATATGGTTTTCAAATCTTTGGCAGGGAGGCTATTGCAGCATTTTATTTAACTTTTGCACAGTTGTGGTGGCCCACTAAAAGTGATCATGGCTCTAATGAACAAATCATATGTACAGTTGCACCTCTGTAATATGGACACTTTGGTTTCTGAGCAAAATTCTCGCAAAGTGATTCATCCATCCTAAAGAATCATGAATGAAAAAGTTTTGATACAAAACTTGTCACCAAGGTCTCCTGCACATAGTGGTGGGCAATGAAGTTGAAGCTAGACAGTGTTGATAGCTCGAAGTACATTAGCCTGGTTACCATTATCTTTAAAAATCGGTCAGTGACATGTTTGAACCTCGCATTTCTTTGACTTTATTCTTGAAAAAATTAGGTTGAGCATAGTTTTTCTATGTAAAATTTCTCACTTTGAGGAGGGGAGACCACCCCCTCATGAACTCATCCCTAGGATAGTGTAGTCATAATGTGCATTATACTGAAATGCAACAGTATTTTTTTGCACTTCTACAAGTGTTAGAAATGTCAGTGATATTCCGTTTTTAATTTTGCAGGACCAAGCACTTACAGCATGCCTCCTCAACTATCAAGGTGCAGTTTTCTTGTTCATTGGCCATCACCCTGTAGTGAAAACCTCATCGCTTCTGTGGGGATTCGGCTGTTTGCAGCCTTCTGGGTGTTCCGTTTGGAAAATCTAAAGAAGGCACTGTCTGCTGACCTTTCTTGAGAGTGCTTTTAGATATTTGGCTTAAAATAAACCACGCTTCGATGGTTTTGAGCTCATAAGTTTTTAAAAACCACTTCATCTTTCCTTCACAGCTGCCTCTTCTATCTGCCTGTATATGTTTTACATGTCTAGTTTTTTAGTACTGTTTGGAATACTGGTATTGGAACACAAACTATGTTGCTTTCACTTATCAATGTTAACATGATAGAGCTGGCCAGAGCGAAGAAAAAGGAAAACAATATCAGCAAGAATCTGTGAGAAAACTGATGTATAGCCTTTGTCAAAAAGTACAGAGCCAAAGGGTTTGGCTTCTAAGCCGTGTAATAAGGCCTCTGAGCATCCATGGATGTCCAACATTCACGATGGTCAGGGCAAGATTTTCTGTACCTTCAAGAGATCTGGAATGCTAGTGATGCACAACAAGGCTCAGAAGCGAATTCCTTGGGCTGAAAACTTCGACAAATGCTATACTCGCATTATGTGACAGCATGGAAAGACATGACAAACAGGAACAGCAACATTTTGTTGGCCCTAAGAATCATCACACCACTGATTTCTTGTCCCTGCATGGGCTAGACATGGTTTTTACCTTTTTGCATCTAACTCGGGCAGCTTCCTGGGAGCACTGTCAGCATTTTATAATTTTTTTTGTTTTTTAATAGCCTTCCCGTTCTGCCACATGACACATTTGCTAGCATTTATACATATCCTTTAATTAGAAAAAATAATGGTGATAATGGATTTGGTGAACAATTTAGTTTTCAAGCAAATATGTGCTTAGCACAGGTCTTCAGAAATTCAATTACTTATTTAATCACAAAGCGACTAGTCCTTAGTCTGATCAGTTGCCATGGGAACTTTTCTGGAATTTTTCTTCACTTCGTCCTAAAGTGAAGGTGATGAATGCCTTTCTCCCGATCAAACAGAATGCATGTGTCCTGAGCGCTTTGACCTTAGCCCATGTTTTTGCTTTGCTTGTAGTGTGCAGAGTCACGTAATACCAGGTTGAATAATTCCTTGTGTTTCAGCATTAGTCACTACTTGTTAGCTAGATTAAAAAGCATGTGTGCATGTGTTTCTGTATTCTAATTTTTTCCATATAAGTTATGAGTACTGCATTTTATTTGCGACAGGCTCCTTGAAATGGGTGGCTAACATATCTTTTGGGGCGCATAAACTTTCTCTAGAGCATAGGCCTCCATATATTTAGTGTAAAGTTTTGTTTTGTGTTCTTTTATGTGATTTTGTGTTAAATTGAATGTATTGTATATGGTTTCTAAGGTTATGTTCATCCTATGTATTTCTCAAGAACAAACACAAACATTAGAGGTTGGATACCTGTGATATTTTACTCTAGATTTAGTGGGCTGCTTTAGGATGTCTGTTTAGTATTTCTTTTACTGTAGTCTGTAATCTGCATCTTGAAGTTAGCCACTTGGAATTAGCCACTGGGAATTGTCTGGTGCATAATATTTTTTAGCTAATCTTATCTGACAGCACCAGTTAGCCTGAAGTGTAGCAAAGAAGTTTTCAAGTCAACTCTGCATTGTTTTTAAAGATTTGCTATTGTATCGTTTTGATTACTTTTAGGTTCTGATTTCAAGTTAGTCCCTATCTCTAATACCTGTCCAAGAATTGTGGTTTCATATGTTGTTTATTCTCCTCCATTTAAAAAAATAAAATTGTCATTTACAGGTCTTTGCGACCTTTTCTTTACTTTATGCAGGCTCTTCAATTTCTTTTCAATTGAATAAGCTTGACATGTTAAGCAGCCTTTTAATGCGGCTGGTGCTAATATTTCAGATATGTATGTAGGTTAGTAACTGACATTTGTGATAATCCAGTGCTATTTGTAGCGGTGGTCTGTGTGATTCAGTATTTTCGAACATCCAATGGAATGAATGTAAGTCGCATGCACAAGTTAAATTGCGAACAGTGTTTTGCGGACATGCTAGAAACAATGTTCTGTAAAGTGCTTAAAACTGCAGTCTCGAAAAAAAATGTAACAAACTTACACAGCTACCATGCACTATAAAGGTAAAATCCAAGAACTATATTTTTGTTCGAAAGTAATACCACGGAGCACAAGCTATATGCAATGTTTTTGTGTAATCCTTAATGCGAATCCTGCTTTTATCGACTTTGAGGACTGGATGAAAATAGTGCTCGAAAAATATTTTCAATGCGCGAGTGGAGCACGGAATTAAAAATTTTCTTTAAAAAGATCCATTATGGACTGCAAAAATAAGTAACAGTAATGAACGGATTTTAAGGATACAATATACAAATACATTCTTTTTAAAAAGTTCTAAAGGCAGAGAGATGGCAAACATTATTTGTCCAATGGGAGCTGCCCGCAAGTGGCTTGTGCACCATTCAGGTTCTTTAACTTCAGGGATTCGGTTTTTGGACCACAGTGAAGAGATGGTATACTTTTACGAGAAGAAAAATGTGTTGCAGGAATTTGGCACGTAAATCCGTTGCCACGGTCTTGTTTTCAGTTTCATTGCCTGTCGTCTCCCCAACTCTGCTTTTCTTGCCCATTGCGAACCACCCCATCGAGATACTTTCGGCTAGCGCCAGAGCCATGGATTGTGTATTTTTTACAGAAGTTCCGTATACTCAGCGGAGTCAGATTAAAGACGTTTCCTTGCCGCCACCGCTGGTCTCGTTTTGTTTCCGCGATGTACGGCAGTACGCTGCGACGTGACTGGGACGTCGTGTGTATGCATGGTGCCACGATCGTGCAACGCAGGCATCCAGGAGGAGGTGAAGACAGCGGTCCGATGCACTTTGTATCCAGCGTTCTTGCCCTGTTCCTTACATTACTACTTCTTAACGGCATGGACGGAACGGGGCTGGTTGTTATATCTCAAAACTGAAGTTCGATTGGGTTTTGTTCATGATTACAAAGCGCATTCAAACCTGAGTATTGTGATTAACTAACTAGCACCGTTCCGCCCATATAGTTAGCAGTTCTAGTAGCCTTGTAAGAAAGAGCAAAAACACAATATAGAAAGACGGACCGCTGTCATCACCTCCTCCTGGATGCCGGCGTTGCAAAATCGGCGCCTGCATAAACACGACACCGCAGCCACCGCTCAGCGTATCGCCGCTGTTGAAACCTCCCATTGCAAACCGGAAGTGCATCGTATTTTTTGGTGTAAAAATCTGCACCAAATATACTCCGAATGTCAACCGCAAGTGCTTCGTATTTTTTGGTGTAAAAATTTACACCCAATCTGCTCCCTTCGCCAACCGTAAGTCCTCCGTATTTTTAGGTGCTGAAATCTACCCCAAGTCTAACGGTGTATATCGAACCTCGATTTGGGAGGACGCTAGAGGACAAGCCGAAAACACCAATCTGGGTTTATTTGTGTTTAGTGTGTGGTGCCCTTTCTGGGCCAGTCTTTACATAACAAGTTACAAGTAGCTGATTACTTCCGAGTTTTGCACTGCAATTACTCCTCTTTGTAAGGTGTAACGTTCTGGGTAATTAAATCAATTTTTAGTAATTTACTAGTAATTTGTTACATTATTTTTCAAACACCAGTTGTAACCACAGCTATAACTTCGAAGGCCTGATTTCGGTGGCAAAAGCTGGTGTAACATGGAATTCCTTCACCCTGAGCGACAACAGTCGAGCTGCGAAGAACCCGCACGAGCTAAGATGTCTGCACATGCAAGGCCGAGTGTCCTACATGTGACTAGGCCTGTGCTCCGCGCTTCATGATTTCACCATTTCAGAACAACGGGACTTTACGTTTAGTGAGCTTCAAAGCGCGCCGCTTTGTGTAATTTCGATGTGGTGCGCAAGTTCTGCGTATGCTAAAGCAGCGCACTTCCCTCCAGTGCGTACAGCGAGATTATCTTAAGGCGAAAGCCTTGAATGGCTCATACTGGCAGTGACCATCCGTCCGGTCACGTGACCTCGCGGTGACCGTCCGTCCGTTACATCGCCTATGTCACGTGACCTTGCCACATGATCACAGCCTTAACTGTAAACCTGGAACCTTGGCATGTGCCGGAAGTCTTAACTCGGGAACTGAAAAGGTTTAGGAGCGGTTTAGGAGAAAACCGCTGAACAAGGGTTGCTTCAGATATGTAGAGGAGGACCGCACCCAATCCGCACACAAAGCAGCGCCCAGGCGAGGGAGCCAGTGTCCAGTTACCGCCACAATCTTTCGGTAGGGTGCAATGGCAACCTGGAGTGCATCGCATGTGCCACTGCACAGAATTCCAACCCACCTGCTACCTTCCACGTGTATGCGGAGCTATCTTAATCACTACGTCACAGCTGTGGTGCTCATACCGGGTCTAGTTAAGGTTTATAGACAGTACTGGTATTTACATTCGACCTAGAGACGTCACATCACACGAAGGAAATAGCGTGACGTCACCGTTTCCTCTCGTCACGCTTTTCTCCTCTGTCGTGAAATGAATTCAAGCGCGGCAGATTCAAATCAGTGCAATGAGTCGCAAACGGCTTCCGTCTTCCCGCTACTGATGTGATCACAAGAAAACGTGAAAAAATGTCGAGTTAAGATTAGAAAAACAACCGCAAGTGACATTACCAGGATACGAAAAGCAACCGACGACAGAGTAAGCAAGCCGCACTACCTCTTATTTGCCTGTTTAGCATGCGCCCATGATGTAGCATTCGTTTCTTTACCTCCCGTCATCGTCCTTTTGCTCAGTTTCTAACCTTCCTCAAAAATGAACCAACTAGCCTACAAGAACATTCTGCTAATAAAAAATGCATCAAAAATAACTGAACCATAGTCGACTGTTTCTCTGAAAATGTTCAATTACTTTTTATGGGCTGCAACTGCCCAGTGAAATCAATTACATTTCATATCAAGTAATTGTAAAAAGTTGCTTATTTTCTGTAACGTGTAAAACATTGCTGACAGCACAGTTGATTGCTATCCATGGTTTGATAAAAGAGCTGGTCGCGTCTGATTTTGGTTCACAACTACAGCTGTTGAAACTGTTCAGTAGCTCTTGAGGCGTTAAACTCCACATACAAGGTCGCGTGATTAGGATATTGTTTTAATTTTGCATGTTAATTTCACATCCATGGATCGTAAAATAGTCAGTGTGAGCCAGGGCGTTTGCCTGTTCATTCGAGTGTATATCGTTATCTCACATGCCTTTATGCGCACACGAAATACCTGAAGGAAGAAGTCGGAACTCTAAACGCATGACGGCATCAAAGCCGCACCAACCTTTGGCTCGACTGGCTTGGCCGCTGGCTTGGCTTCCTTCTTTCGGGTCGGCTGTGGGGATGGCTGCACAAAATAATTCGGAACTTCAGCGGAGGAAGCTGCCTGGTACTCCACCTCTCCTCTTGTCATGGGTATCATCCCAGACCACACTGGTTAGGAGGAGACACACCAACCTTTGGTTCGACTGGCTTGGCAGCTGGCTTGGCTGCTGGCTTGGCTTCCTCCTTTCGGGTGGTCGCTGGGGATGGCTGCAGAAAATATTTGGTATCTTTAACAAATAAAAATTGCGTCATACATCCAAGCAACTTCCCTTGTTACATAGGCATGCCTGCGAGCTACATTTCAATTTCCTGAATAAAGGCAGTTACACGTGAAGCTCATTATGTCAGCTGAAAAAAAGGGATAAAGTAGAGTCACCTAGTGTTCTTCTACGCCGCACCTGGAAAAAAAATCGGCAAAAGACTCCAACGATTGCCAGCTAAACCAAACAACGATGGTACACACAAAACTCGGTAATCCTGTCCGCACACTTGCAGTAGGTGTAGCAAAATTGCTGGGTGGCGGTCTTAGTGTAACACGTTTATTGAAACAGCCTTTATGTTAGACGTTTAACAGGTCCTGGGCCAAGGTGACGAGGAAGCATTGCAGGCGCAGGCTGCGGGAGGCGAGCCAGACGGGCGGGGGACAAGAACGCTGTGTAAGGCAGTGTGTGGACACTTCGAGCAGTGAGGTGGCATTCCAAGCTCTTGATGCCTTTGCCGAAAGTGACTGGTAGGACCTGCGAGACCCAGATTCTCTTCCCAAACGTTCCCCTACACCACCTCCCATGGTTGTTTCTCAGAGACGAACCTGGTATGTTGACACATCTTCCGGTCTACTAACGTCACTTCCATCCAGCCAGTAGGTGGGGTGCATTTCCAAAGTGAATGCAAAGAGCCATGGAAAAATCGTCTGCCAGATACTTCCGGTTGCAAGTTTCTCCCACGCACTGTCTTTTGCATAGCTATTGTCATGCGTGCGTGCATTGTTTTTAACTCATCTATTTGTGCTGTGACATTGCTTATTGTGCAGCATCGATATAAGATCAGTGCTTGCTGGGCATGAACGCGTCCTGAGTGCAGGAATTGACAATAACGAAAGGTAAGACTGTTTTGTCGTGGTTGTACTTAATATGCCAGTGCAGGCTGCCTGTTTTGTATATACACGGCAATCAGTTTCACGCTCGCCTGAGCTAGTTTAACACGTCTGTCATTACATATTTGTCTGCTTTTCACCGCACTACAAAGATACCGAAGGGCTGAAACGTGCACAGTATAGCAGACGATAAATGTGTTTCCCTCACAGCATGTAAATACTTCCAGTGGGCTAGCAAACTATCCATACATGCAACTGCGCACAGCGCATCTCAAGACATCGCACTGCATACGCATAAAAGACCTCCTGCCAGTTACATCATTTTGGTTGCATTTTGTGCGAATGCACATCACGAAGCGAGATTAACACGGTGACTGCCGTGAAGCAAGCCAGCAGAGGGAGAAATTCGGAACCGGAAGTAGCGGTAGCAGACAACGTTCGCATGATCCTCTGCGTAGTATTGAGGTATAGTTTGGACGAATTTCGTATTTACGAAAATACAATTTAAATACATTGCCAATTTGTCATTTCCCGAAACGCGATTTCGAGCACTAGATTGTTCTACGGCAGCTAAAAGTGTACTTCAAATATGTTTAAGCGGACCGCTCATTTGGATAAATTTAAGAATACTTCTGACGAATAAATTTCATATTTACGAAAGTACACTTTAAATACATTGACAAGATCTAAAAGCGCATGCATATTTTTCACTTTTTTGAAGCGTGTTCGAAGCATGCCTTAAGTGAAGTATTTTTGACAAATTTTAATGATATATTTTGAATAAGAAGCATGAAGTTTCAGGAGCCTATTTTCTGCATATTTTAGTGCATTGATGAATACAAGATATCTTCACGCGACAGCGTTAAGGGCCCGGTGTCGCAGAAAAGCCGGTGCCGTCGGCGTCGTTGGCCGTGAGCGAAAAATCCCAGAAGCATTAATAAATAAAACCGAGTAGGAAATTGGTCGAGTTGAAGAATCAAAACAGGGCCTCCGGAGTGCGAGACGAGCATGCTAACCACTTCGCCAAGCCAGCGCTTTTTGTCTTTATTGCCTGTTTCGAAAGTTTACAACAGATCAAAAAGATGTTCTGCACTACATTCTCAAGCATCAAGAGCGGACATACGCTTCACTCACGTGAGAAAATCAAAACCGTTTCAAAGAACACAACTCTCCCATCAACTTGATAACTTCACCCCCAAAACATAGCTCCTTGTACACTTCACGCAGCTTAAATATGTTTTCATTCAAGTAATCTCGGACAGACCGCGCATCTTCTTAGCAGTGTCGTACAGCCATCCTGCTTCGCCAAATGCTATGCAGGCCAAGAAGGAAAATTACATCGTATTAATAAATATCCGGCTCAACGCCCAGGAATCGTATCCCATACGGCGTCAACTTTTTCGTTATTGTAAGCTGGAGCACGTCCCAAAAGAGCAGGGCATTCCAGTAATCAATAAAGACGTGTTCTATTGACTAATTTGTGACATAACCAGCAGTCAGCACCCCATGGTAAAATCAATCCCTTCTCCTCCATCCATGTTTGAACCGGTAACGTACCAGTGTGCAACTTGAAGAAAAACGTGTTCACACCCGCTGGCGCCACCATTTTCCTTACTCTTTAAAACATTTCCTAATTGCCTCCACTATACAGAGACCGATATATTGGCTCAGGCAAGATACAGTGAAGAAGCAAATCTTTTAGCAGTTTCATTCGCGTGACATTTGAAAGGTATTTCAAACTGAACCGAGCATTTAGAAACCGGAAAGCAAAGAGCACTCCTTTCAAAAATCTGCTTGCACTGTATCGCATCCCGTCTACAGTGGCTGACTGACTGACTTAATGACTGATTAATGTATTGACTGAATCAACTTTTGCTTCTGTCAGAAAAAGGGCCCCCGGAAAGCAGGCCTGGGAAGACCACCGGCGGTTTTCCTCAGCATGGACAGTTACTTGTGCGCACTGAGGACGGACCAACGTCGTCGCATTGCACTTGGTGTCCAGTCCCACAGAATGGGGTGGAACCTTGCACTCGCCGACTTACTGCCGCAATCAGCTCACCTGACGATCTACGCGGACGGCGTCTGCACCTGGGAATTAGGTATAAGGTGCCCACAAGTTTGTGCGAGGTTTCAAAACACGGCAACGATAATTTCATTGCACGTCCACCTGCAAACCCTCCAGATTTCTACAGAGGAGTGTTTCGTCGTATAAATGAAAAAGCAGTGCCCTACGAAATAACCGCGGCTTTCTTGGAGTAATCACTGACTGAACCAATAGCTCTCTTGTAGACCCCATACCTCGTAGATGAAAAACAGACTAACTGCAACTGCCCGCACTTACTCTATTTCAGGATTAGAGTCGTGGAGTCGAAGCGGCAAACATACTTCGCATTACTCTTGGCATTCATGCTGTGCGGTCTCCCTGTACTTGAGAATATTAGACAGCCAAACGTCCTAGCTCTCTGAAGTAGTTCCACCATGCTGTCACTACCTATGTTGCGGTTCACAGACTGAGAGCATAGATTTAACACCTGACTGGAATATATTGTCACCATACTTCAAGCCTTCCTGTTACCAGGCCACGTACAAGGTTTGTCAAATTCAGTGATGCTCATCGCGCCTTTTTGCCATAACACAATTACCGCCTCCCGTATGGAGCCTGCATCTGCTTCTTTCTACATCAGAGATCTGAAATAAAGCACATTTATCTCTGTTCATTTGGGCCCAACACCACGCCGGAGGCGCCGATGTCACTAACCCAGTCCCGACAGTCCTGAACTACAGCTCCGACTTCCGCCCTGCCTACCTAGATGTGACACGACTTTCCGGTGTCGCCTCTGGCTTGGAGTTGCGTTTCAGAACCAGTCTTGGTTTCCTGTGCGCATGAACTGCGCTAGTTGCAGGTGCTACGAGACGCTGTACCATTGATGCTGGGCATCGCACTCACTACGCTTTGCATTTGACCACTTCGAACCTCGTCGGTGACATATATGGATGTCCTCTCGCGACCAATTATTAATTGAACTGCCACCCGTCAAAATGGGCAGTTTACCCACAATCCGGTGGGAAGGTTGTGATGACATCACAAGTTCACTTGACTTAAGCGGCCCACCTGTGGGTCACCTAGGGCGGGTTGCCAACAACCCGGTGGGCACACAGAGGGACTGTATGATTAAGCGGCTGAGCGGAAGCTATAGGGCACTAAAAGAAAAGCACTTGTGACCTGGGGCTCCAGCCTGGGTTCGAAGCGCTGCCCTCCGGCCGGGTGGCTTGGGCCGAAGGCGGCCGCGGCGCGGAACAGCTTCTGCCCGACGTCCATGGCCGGGAAGGCCGGGAAGGGACCGGGCGCTGAAGCGTTTCGCGCCTCCACCGCGGCCACGAAGCGGCGCACGTCCCGTTCGAGCAGCTCGGGCTCCTCGAAGGCGGCGAAGTGGCCGCCGCGCGGGTGCTGCTCGAAAAGCACCACGTCGTGGTACGTGTGGCCCACGAACGACTTGGGGAAGGCAATCAGCTCCTCCGGGAACACCGACAGCCCCGTGGGCACAGCCACGGGCACCCTGCATGCGCGCCGGCCACTCACTCTCAGGGCACCGAGATCTTGATCGCGCCTCCGCTCGCTGACCTTTTGAAGCACACGTCATGCGCAGCTTTTCTTCTGCGTTGCAGATAAAGGGTGGCGAGGTGGACGCGAAGCGAAACCGCAGTGAAGCATGCTAAGACAGTTCACATTATCAACCGCTCATGTTGGGTCAAGCAGTTCTTTTGTTAGGTAGAAAGTGCCGTGGTAGCTATAAGTCAACCAGAAAGCTGTACGGATGATGACGAAACACACGGTTAAAGTTAATGTAGACAAACACTGGATAAAGAAATGGGCAATATACGAGCAGAGGATTAAAAAATCAAACTAGGAAAAATGTTTTCTTTTTAATCATTTATGATCCAATGCTTTGAGGCGTGAACCAAAATCAGGCTGACTCAGAACGCGGAGTTATTAGGATATGTATACCTGAAATGACTCACGTGCCGCGTTCTGCAACTCTGAACATGCTTTGCTAGCAGATCTCCGTATCTCTCCAGATGTCGTTAACTTTGAGATCAGCCTTCTTGATGCCCAAGAGTATACGAATAACGAAGGCGTGCCTGCATTAAAGCGCACCGGCTATACGGCAACGCTGTGCCCGATCTGTGGCTGCGCCATCGTGCGTATCCCTAATCCATTTTCTCTTGCAGTGCGAGTTCATAACTGTGGTAATTTGTGTGCCAGCAACACAGTAACCTCTGCTTGGTGTACCTGTCCATTCCACAATGATTCTTTTCCTCAGGTGATCAAAAGTACGATGTTGCAGGAGACAAAGCAAACTCAGGATTCGACCCTATCCTCTGTGAGTTGCAAAAGCTACCAGTTGTTCAGTCGCAGGTAATATCGCAAGTAAATATATCTCAAAAGTGAATCAAAAGCCACGCATAGCGCACTTTCGAGCTGACTAAATGACTACCTGACTTGGAACCCAGCAAGATGACCTATAATTTTAAATCGTGTGTTGAATTTACACATTGTAGTACGGGCCTAAAATCGCGTCACCTGCTTCATCAGGACACCCGTTTCGAAGATGGCGACAACTATGCGCGGCGTAGCAACCCCTGATTCTATGGACTTCTGAAACTAGTCGCTCTTAACATTTCGCTGGATGAGAACAAACGACTATCCGTTTAATTGTATTCTGACATTTATCATGCAAAAATCGACGCTGCTCACGCCCTGAAAATGTCCAGCTGCTGACTTGGTAAAGTAAGAAACATCTTTATTCAAGAGGTTGTGAGGGAGAATGAGGGGTCCCTTAGTCCAAGGTCTCGCTGGCCGAGGCTGCAGTTGCGGAGCGGTGCAAAAAAAAAAAAAGAAAGCGGCAGGAATAAGGGAGATTCAGAGGCAAAAGTATCGGAAGAACGAAAGCTTAAAATAAATGGCTGTGGTTTAGCTCTGGTTACACCTGAAGTGGCGCGATATCTACAGCTCGCCGAGTGGAACTCGCTCAGTCCAATTGCAAAGTCCGTCTTTCGCCGCTCTGTTTCGCCTGGGCGTTCCTTCTTCACCTTCGTCTCTGGACGTTGATTCACTCTCCCCTCTCCACTCTCTCCCCCCCCCCCACTCGGTTTCGCCGGCGCGCCGCGCCGCCGGCAGCTGCTCCGCACCACGTGACCAAGCACGTGACCATCCACGGCGCCGCCACGGTGGTCACGTGGTGGCCACGCTGAAGGCTCGAAATGCTAGCTTAATGTAGCTATCACTACAAAACTCGACTCCCTCTCATTCACTGCGACGGATATGCAACCATAGGCCATTCTGCCAACATTGCGAGAACGGGAGACCATCATGTTGCCCACTGCAACAACAAACTAGCCAATCTTTCCTGGGAAGGTGAGGAAGTTTCATACAACCAAACTGGCTGCTGTTCATTTGCAGTCAAGCAGCACAAATGGCGCGAGCCTGAAGCTTGAACTGCGAAACCAAGATGCAGATCTGGCCAAGGAGCGCCTTCAAAGTTAAACAGCGTCATCACCATTGTTCATTATTCGCACGTGGGCCAGATATTTATATATTTTTTGGTTTACTGCCCACAGCGAAACGAAGCTGAATGAGTTAATATAATTCCTGGAGAGTTGAAAAATTCAGGGCTGGAATTGTCAAGTGGATCCCTAGAAAATCTGCTCACTAGAGACCGACACGACGCGTGTGAAGGCGAGCAAGGCAACGGTTGACTGCCGCATCTAAATATGCCCTAACGTCCATGACGCAGCGTGATGCCACCAAGATCAGGCACGCACTGCGGGAGAAATTCGTGTAACCCACCTGGTGGGACGTCCCATGCCGGCGTCGAAGTTCTCCTTGTAGAAGCGCATGCTGGAGCCGATGCTGTCGGTGAGCCAGTACAGCATCACGTTGGTGAGCAGTTCATCGTAGGTGTACTTCTCTGCCAGCCCGCCGTCCTCACGATGCACGTTGGCGCCGCGCGTCCACGTGGAGAACTTCTCCAACAGGTAGGCAGCCAGACCGGCCGGAGAGTTGAGCAGCGCCAGGCCTGCGCATGAGGCACGTTCGCCTCAGCCGCTTCCAACAACATCGCTGCTGGCTCTGTCGTTGCGACATCACAAAGCGAGTCTCGATTTAAGCCACGACAACTGGCAGTGCTTCAGTGAGAGAAGGCGAGACCGACGTCTGCTAGAGCCTATTTTTCCTGGGAGCAAAGACTGTTCCATGAGGAGCCCACTGAGAAGCATACGCACCGATGGTGTCCGGCTTGGTTCCCTGCAGGTGCATGTATCCGCTCTCGCGCAGCAGCTGCCGCAGCTTGGGCCACACGGGCAGCACGTGCGCGGCCTCCAGCTTCTCACCCTCGGCCAGCACCAGCTGGGGGAAGAAGGAGCCCACGAGCAGCTTCAGCCCCACCAGAGGGCTCATCTCCACCTCCATCATGTTCATGTGCGCGCCCAGAACCCTGCATGGATGAGTGCGCGATCACTCGCCGTCCCTGCCCCTCCCACTACTTCCTCACGGGAAGCTGCTGCTCAGCAACGGCTGAAGCTATCGGGATCCTGGACTGGGGACACCGCCTACGAGGACCTGTTTTCCAATAAAAGTTGCATCAGTCCCCCCTCCAGCTGTTCCGTTTCTTTGCATGGCTGCTATGGCTAGAACAGTGGGGATTAACTTTTGAGGGGAACTTGCTGACAGCGATGCCCTTCCTATGCCTCTAAGCTGTGCCCAAGGTCCTGCATAGTTGCGCAAATTGCTGCTTAAGCGAGCTGCGAAGATTTTTCTTACCCAGTCAAAGTTAGCTGCGCCAAGTACGTAAGAGCTAAAGTTATCACTCATAAGAAAAATTATGAGGTGCACTTGAGCTCTGCTTTAAGGATATGACGTGACAGCATAATGGGTTAATTCCCATATATGAAGTATAAAATAACGCAACAGCAGACAAGGGCATGAAAGAACACACACGAGCGCTAACTTGCAACAGTTTATTGCGGAAGAAAGCCTGTAGATATATGTGACATGGCGATACATTGCGGAAGCGCGGCAGACAGTCAATTGTTAGTGGCTTCGGAGATAATCTAATTGTAATCTAATGCTTGAAGACGATTGGGCAACGGGCAAAAGTGAAAGTCATTTTTTTAGCTCCAAAGACGCTGAAGAAACTTTGCAGTTGACAAGACCAGTCCCAGCTTTAAAGAGTGGGTACAAGATGATTCATCAAACTAAGTTCGTTAAATGTACGGAATCCATTGTGTACAGCATACCATTGACATGTGGAAAGAAGTTGTGGGTTTCTCAGTAGGCACAGGCCACTACCCACCGCGGGTTCGAGCTTCGCGCGAGCCAAGGGCCCCGATCAGCCGTCACCACACGCACCCTGGGGCACCGCTGCGGCGGCGTTCAACCTCTGCAGAGAGAAGAGCGGCTCGCCGCAAGAAACAGGCCTCCAAGTTCACAAAGGAGACGTTTATTGACGCCGTCCTCCAGCGGTACATAGGAGGGGTCCCTCTCTGGGCCCCGCTCGGAAGGTCGCGCGACCACCCCAAACGGGTCCCGAATTCCCGCCAAAAGTCACCAATGGCAAAGGCCCTTGGGAAGCCGGGGGCGGAGCTGCGGCCGAATGACAGCGGTTAGCCACCAGCCGTCTCTCCGCCGCCCGAGGGGGGAGAAAGGGAAAGAGAGCGACGCGGGATGCCGCGCAGACGCCACGGCGGGAATCTAGCAGGCTTTCCACATCCTCCTCTCCTTAAATGCCCTCCTACCCATCGGCGAAAGCGTGCGGCAAAATAAAAAAATAAAATAAAAAATTAATCCATATAAAACTACCGCACTTCAGTTCCAGCCATAAACTCAAAATACAAACAAACAAGAACAGAAAACAAACAACACTTGCATACGTTTCAAGGAGACAAAACTAACTACACTGTACACTGCACACAAGGCCAGCTGACAGGTGGCCTGCAGCCTCATAATGTTCGATGGCGCGGCCCATTGGGCCTGTCGGCGGCCAACTCACGCTTTTGCTGCCTTCAGGGTCCCGGTGGACGATTTATTGACGGCGGTCCCATGTCCTCCACAAGGTCATCAGAGTTGAGCATGAAGACGCCGACGACGCTCGGCGATCCCGAAGAGGACCCGCAACTGGAAAGGGTGCTGTCCTTCCTGCCCCCCTCTCGGCGTTGCCTTTGATCTTGGGAACACGCACATAATCGCAGGCACGCACCGGCACAGAAGCGGACATTCATCAGTGACAACGACCCGCTTGTCGGAATCGTCCCAAGGCACCGTGGCAGGGGTCAAAGGACACACAGACGCACTCTTCACGCTCCCCATAGCCACTCAAAAACCATGCCGCGAGACACTCGCTCCTTAACGAGCCAACCACTCCCCAGCCGGAAGGGAGACTTTCGCCGACCCCTCCGCGAACCAGCCGGTCCCCTGTTCGCGAGGAAGGCCGCACCCGTGGGGTCAGAACAAAAATGAAAAGAAGGCCATCTCTGCGCTACAAGAAAAGTGCAATCGCGAGTAGGATGAACTTTACATATGTACAAGTCTGGTTTAAAAAAACAGAACGCCAACGCAAACGTATATTACATACGTACAGATCTCAGAACGTTAGAAGAAACAACGAATAAACTGGAAACAAAAATATGCTACAGACTGACTAAAACAAACAAACGACTAAATAACTGCACAAGGCTGGAACTGAGCATGCGGCAAACAAACAAAAAAAGAAACCGCCGTGCTTCACCTGGGGTAGGGCCCGACGAGAAAGCTCGCCAGCTAGCTGAGGCTGCGTGCCTTCGGTTGCGGAAGAGTCCGCCATCCGGCATCAATCACGTCGGTGACCGTCGCCTCAGATTGTACCGGTGCTCGGTACGGTTGCGTTCCGCAGCACCAGTTGTGCCTTTGCGCTTGCTTGTGATACCAATGGGTACCGATGCAAACTCGTCAGACCGTGACGCATAGGCCTTCAGGTCTGCGATGTGGGCACGGCTGGTTTTCCCCGTAAGGGGATCCTCCAGCAGGTACGCGAGCGGCGACCAGACTCTGACCACTCGGTACGGACCAAGCCACTTAGGAGCGAGCGAGGCTGAGAACCCCTTGCTCGCATCACTAAGAACGTGGTTGCGCTTCAGGACAAGATCACCCGCCTGAAAAGTCAGGCTGCGGTGCTTGTGGTCATACTGAGCCTTCTGTTGGGCTCTGGCTGCCGCCAAACTCTGCCTTGCTCTGTTGAGAGCCCGACCAAGCCGGTCCCGAAGCGTCGACGCATAAGCAGAGCAGTCTGCCCGCTTCTGCTCATCCCCGAGCTGGCTCTGCACGACGTTTGACATCGGATTCGCCAGCTCCCTCCCGAAATTGAGGAAGGCGGGAGAGAAACCAGTTGAGCGATTCTCAGCTGTTCGAATGGCGAACGCAAATTCGCTCAAATGGTCTGCCCAGTCCTTTTGACACTCGGCAAAGGCCGCCAGCATTGGCTTGAGCGTTCGGTTGATTCGCTCGGTCAAGTTGGACTGGGGATGGTAGGGTGAAGTGGTGTAGTGCTCGATTCCGAGGGAACAGCACGTGTTACCGAACACCCGAGCGGTGAAATAGGACGCATTGTCCGTGATCAGTCTTTCCGGAAAGCCGAACCGACAGAACACTTCCTGGAGTTTATCCAGCACAGCTCGTGCTGACACTTTCCGAAGCGGGTACAACTCGACCCATTTGGAAAAATGGTCAGCTACTACCATCAGGTGAATGAACCCATGCTTACTCCTGGGGAAAGGCCCCATCAGATCGCAGGTGGCCATCTGCCACGGACGCACACTGTCAATTGGTTTCATCATTCCGGGCGGCTTGCCGCCCCTTGACTTCACCGCTCTACAGACATGGCAGGAACGGCAATAACAGAAAATGTCACGCTTCATGCCGGGCCACGTCACCGATTGACTCAGTTTTGCAAAAACTTTGGAGCCACTCAGGTGACCGGCCAGTGGTTCGTCATGAGAAAATCGCAACAGTGCGCCTCTCAGACTTTTGGGGATAACCACCTTGAACGGGTCAATGGACTCATCATCGGTGGCTATGTATTTCAGCATGAGCCCGTCATGGTCCAGCAAATATGAATCCCCCGGGGCACGCCGCGACACACGCTGGCTTTTACCCTCTGCGCCCGCCACAATAGAAGTAGCGTCCCGGCGCTCCGTCTCCCTGAGACCGTCGCTCATCTCGCGACACATGGAGTCATTTTTCTGGGCTTTCAGCAGCTCTTTCCGGCTGAAAACGATTCCAGTTACCCCAGAGGGGGGCCTGGTCTCGTCCCCCTTCAGGTTTGCAGCCAAAATTTAAGCTCGCGACGGCGTCTCCGAGGCGCTCACGCGGAGCTCTGCCTCTCGCCCGCTTTGCGAAGCGCTGCTTGCCTGGTTAGCGGAATGGGTTAGCCCGTTTGCGGGATCCCCTTCCTTGCCGCCCGGCGGCTCGTCCGCTTTTTCGCCCGCTCCGCCTGCTGGCGTCAAGGCGCCGCTGGCGAGTGGGGCACGGGATAGCGCGTCAGCCACCACGTTCATGCTCCCTTTTCGATACTGCACCGAAAAGTCGTAATGCTGTATCAGGAGAGCCCAGCGCGCCAGCCGACCCGCAGGCTCACGGAGCCGTATCAGTGAACTGAGCGCACTGTGGTCTGTCTGCACCACGAATTGCGTTCCGTCAAGGTAGACGTCGAATTTCCGCAGTGGAAACACGATGGCGAGGCACTCCTTCTCGGTCACGGATTAATTCCTCTCCGAGGGCAGCAAGGAGCGGCTGGCAAAGGCCAGCGGCTGCAGCACGCCATCGCAATCCTGTAGGAGAACTGCTCCTAAACCCAGATCGCTCGCGTCAGTCTGGACTACGAACTGTCTGGTCAGGTCGGGTAGCCTGAGCTGCGCTGTCTCGGCAATGGCACTAGACAGGAGGCGAAAGGATCGCTCTTGCTCGGGCCCCCATCGCCACGCGGCAGTCTTTCCCAAGAGCTTGGTCAAGGGTGCCTGCACGCGGGCACAGGACGGGATGAACGACCGATAGAAATTGGCCATTCCCAGAAAACGGCGGAGGCCGCGTACGTCCTTGGGCACGGGAAACTCGAGTATGGCTCGGAGTTTGTCCGCATCGGGCTCAATGGAGCCCTCGCCCAGCGTGAACCCTAGCAACTGAACTCGGGTCCGCGCTATTTGGGCTTTCGCAGGATTCAAAGTCATCCCAGCAGCCCGTACCCTCGCGAGCACGTCGGCAATGTGGCCTAAGTGCTCATCGAAGGTTCGTGAATAAATCACGATATCGTCCAGGTAGCACATGGCGTGAGACCATTTAGCTTTCCCTAGGACGCGGTCCATGAGCCTCTGAAAAGTCGCAGGACCATTGCAGAGACCAAAGGGCATGCGAGTAAACAGCCCTCTGTGGCACGTGAACGCGGTCTTAGACCGGTCAGCGTCCGCCATCTGGACCTGTAGGTAACCTTTGGAGGCATCTAGCGTGGAAAAGTACCGCGCACTGCCCAGGTTTCCTACGATTGAGCTGATCGTCGGGAGCGGATAGGCATCCTTTCGAGTCAGCGCATTCAGACGGCGATAATCCACACACAACCGGTGGCTGCCATCTTTCTTAGGCACCAACACAACCGGAGACGCCCAAGCGCTGGACGAGCGACGGATAATGTCCGCCGACAGCATCTCCTCCAGCAACCCATCGATTACCTGCCTTTTCGCAAGGCTGACGGGTCTGGGGTTGCACTTCAAAGGAAGCGCATCTCCGATGTGGATCTTGTGGCTCACTAAATTAGTACAGCCAGGTTGATCCGTGAAGAGCTCATCGTACTGACGCAACAGTGCTGTCAAACGAGCCTTCTGAGTGTCATCCAACGTTACCGCAAAGGCGGCCAGCGGATGTGGTGCCTGGTCGTGCCGCGCCGCTCGGTCCCAAAGGGGAGCGTGAACGACGGAACGCTCGACACAAGGGCTTGGCCCTGGTCGCTGAGCGTGGCACTCTCCGAACGCCTTCACTGCGCAGGCAGTTATTGACGCCGGTGGGCAGATGAACGGCTTCAGCTGAAAAAATGGTCCGTCGCGATAGCCGCCATTCGCAATGTCCACCACGATCCCGGTTTTCAGGAGAAAGTCCCTTCCGAGAATCACGGGCACACTGAACCCTGGGAGGTGGATGAAACGCGTGCGTCTCGTCCGCTCTCCCCACCTGACAGTCAGCCTCGCGGCGCCAGCCGAATGGGCTACGCCTTTCGCAAGGTTGAATGTCGTACGGCAGTCCCGCAAGCGCACCGAGTGCTTTTGCAAGTGGGACAACACCTCTTCACCCAACAAGGAGGCAGTGGCTCCCGTATCCATTAACGCCAAAAATTCGCGGCCAGCAATGGTGACCAGAATAAACGGCGCGTGCGCATTAGCAAGGCAGCTTGCTCTGTACGCTGAGGGGATTAGCAAGGATTGGGCCGGTCGTCCCTTTACGACCGACCCGCGCCGCCATTTCCCTGCCTCAAAGGAGGCCTGGGTACGGGGCATTCTCTCGCTAAGTGCCCCGTCTCTTGACAGCGGAAACAGCGCACACCGCCGCGAGCTTGGTCGCGGAACAATGGCGCCTCTCCCTGCCTGGTTCCGCCCGTTGCACGGCCAAAGGGCCGGCTGATTCGGGTTTCCCCCTCCGCTGTGCGTTGGGGCGCTTGGCGTCCCTGGGCTGGCGGTCCAGAAAACGGTGCAGCGCAGGCTGCCCGTCTCCTGTAGGAGTAGGGATCGAGAGCTCGTTCGCTCAACTCCCATACTTCGTTTTGCCCGCTAACGGCTGCAGAGGCAGCGTGTGCGGGTGGTCGCCGGTTGGGTCGGGGCATGGCCCCTCTCCATGCACAGCGTGGCTCGAGGGCCTCCCTTGCCGGCGGTGGCGGACGATAGGCGCGCGCGGCGAGAATGTCGCCTTGAATGCGCTCTGCCTCGGCGGCCAGCTCCTCAAAATCTCGGAACCGGCCTCCGCGCAGGTATGCCGAAAAAGTCGGATGTGCATGCCTGATCGTCCTTTCCACACGTTCCTCGTTCGAGGCTCTGGGCTCGGCGATTGAGAAAAGGTCCTCCATCGCACGTACGTACTCCAGGAGTGACTCATCCGGAGCCTGTGTACGGAGCTCCAACTCTCGCCGCATCCTACGCTCATAGTCAGCGGGCAGGAATTCGCGCAAGAATGCTGCACGGAACTCCTCGAGAGTCGCTGCCCGGTGGCCGGAAAGCCGATGCCACCCAGCTGCGGTGTCAGTCAGTGCTGCGGGGATGATGTGTGCAAGCACAACCTGATCAGTGAGACCCATAGCTCTCTGGTAATGGGTGAGGGACTCAAGGAAATCCCGGGCACTGAGGAGGTCATCATACCCGCGGTTTGTTGGCATGGGCAACTTGACCGCGGGGTGAGACACCTTCGGCGCGGCCAAAAGCGTCTCAACCGCCCCTGACAGCGACTGAATCATCTGGGCAGCACTTCTTAGCAGCGACTGCGCCCCGGCCTCAGAGGAGGCTTGGGCGGGCTGCACAAACGCAGGAGGCAAGGCGCCCAGTTCGATGAGCGGCGCGGTTTCCACAGGGAGCCGGGCCAGCGCCTCACCGTTCCCAGAGCAGAATTGACTGCTCGCGGGACACGGCTGCTGCTGTGCAGGACGGCCAGTTGCGGCAGCGTCGCACGCACCGCTTTCGCACTGGGTGCAAAACACGCACAGCGGAGGCATGTGATTGACGGGTGCACCGCAGGGTGCTCCCGATACAGCTCCAATGGAAGCTGCGTGATCGACGTTGGGGGTTGTACCGCCGTATGCCCCAATGGAGGCCGCGGCCAACAACGGTGTTTGGCTATTTGAAGAAACAGCCGCCAACGGATCAAAAGACGCTACGACTCCTAAGGGAGCCGACACGTAGCTGCGGAGTGCCCCGATGGGGGTGGCAGACATGGTGCGCAAGCGTGATCGTCAAGGCGACCTGCTCGGCAAATGTGCTGTCAAAGGCTAAGAGCCAGTGACTTAGCACGTTGGGCGCCAGTTGTGGGTTTCTCAGTAGGCACAGGCCACTACCCACCGCGGGTTCGAGCTTCGCGCGAGGCAAGGGCCCCGATCAGCCGTCACCACACGCACCCTGGGGCACCGCTGCGGCGGCGTTCAACCTCTGCAGAGAGAAGAGCGGCTCGCCGCAAGAAACAGGCCTCCAAGTTCACAAAGGAGACGTTTATTGACGCCGTCCTCCAGCGGTACATACACACACTCAACAGTCACCCCGTCCCGGGGCGCGCTCAGAGCAAGGCTCCGGTGCGCGCTCGGGGCAACAAGAGAAATGCGCGCCGCTAGCACGCCGCTGCAGGAGATTGTCCCCGCGGCAGTGCTGTGATCTCTCTCGTGTCGGCCGTTGGGCCGTTTGCGAGAGAGAGTGGGCAGTCAACGCAAGGTGCGCCTGTCAGAGGTCGTTGGACCCCTGGACAGGCTCGAGCCGCGGCGGATCGAGGACCCACGCTGGCGAGCTCGAGTATGAACTGGTCCGAACGGCAGAGACCGGCTCGGACGAACAGTAACGTACGCACCTTACGCTGTCTCGGAGGGGTCCCTCTCTGGGCCCCGCTCGGAAGGTCGCGCGACCACCCCAAACGGGTCCCGAATTCCCGCCAAAAGTCACCAATGGCAAAGGCCCTTGGGAAGCCGGGGGCGGAGCTGCGGCCGAATGACAGCGGTTAGCCACCAGCCGTCTCTCCGCCGCCCGAGGGGGGGGGGGGGGGGGGAGAGAAAGGGAAAGAGAGCGACGCGGGATGCCGCGCAGACGCCACGGCGGGAATCTAGCAGGCTTCCCACAAAGTATGTAGGTCAAAGTGGAAGGTGCTTAAACGAGCGCCTTCGTGAACATCGTTATAAAATTAAAGAAAAGAAAGGTGGTTTTTTAGATGCGCGCTGCAGAAAATGTGAATGTGAGTGTAAACCTCTTTTTCAAGCATGCACGGTCGTTGCCAAAAACACTTGAAAACTCACGCGAGAAATAATCGAAGCAGAAAGGATAAATAGCTTAGGTGATAAGTGCATAGCGAAACCCTCTGTTGGGCTATATCGTAAGGAATTAGATTATCTCAGAAGCCACTAACAACTGACTGTCTGCCGCGCTTGCGCAATGTATCGCCATGTGATATATATCTACAGGCTCTCTTCCGCAATAAACTGTTGCAAGTTAGCGCTCGTGTGTATTCTTTCATGTCCTTGTCTGCTGTTGCGCTATTTTATACGTCATGCACTACCAACAAGCCCAAACCGCCACCTTATTGGACCCCATATATGAAGAAGGCCATTCTGTATTTTACATTCATAGATCTCTGGGAGTCATCGTACCCTTCCTGGCGCAGTGGTGCAGCGGTTAAGCGATGCGCCACTTCCCTGTGATGGCAGGTGCTCCAAGCAGTTAGCCATTTGCGGGCCAGGTTGCTCTTCCGGAGCAGTCAATGTTTTTAACTGCCACCTGGCACGGCGAGCAGTTCGCTCACTACCCGGTTGGCAGGTTATGATGACGCCGCAAGGTCACGTGGCCTAGGTGGCTCATTGGCTGAAGGACGGTTACAAGCGCTACTAGGTTTATTTTTGGAAAATACAGAAGACTTCATTCGCCATCTATGCTAATGAAACAACGCAATATACATACTCTAGAATCCCGAAGGGAAGTTAGTCGGCTCACCTTGCTTAATCAGTTCATGCAAGAAAAAATAGAAATAAAGTTGCCTAAATGCGTCAACGCTCATTGTACTAGGATGACCAGACACACGCAGGAACACTCACTGGCACCAATGTTGTCAGGGTGGAACCAGCGGAACACAGACGCAGGACAAGAAAAGGAGGTACACACACCACACCTCCTTTTCTTGTCCTGCGTCTGTGTTCCGCTGGTTCCACCCTGACAACATTATGAACCAACTAGCCCAGCAATTTACGCTCCTGAACTGGCACCAATTTCGCGCCCACAAACAAATTTAAATACGGCTTCTTTCCCAGAACTGTATCCGCATGGAATGCCCTACTTTCTTAAACTTTTCAGTCGAGTATTATTGGAACGTCACCTCCATGTTAAATTAGATTTAGTTTTGTATAACGATGCCTGTGTTCGTTTCTTTGTTTCTTTTGTTTTTTCTCTATTTTGTTATCCGCATATGCTTGCCATTTCTTGATCAATGACTACGCTCCTCCTGCTAGGGCCATAAATGGTCTGCAGTATTTCAAATAAATAAAAACACAAGCGACAGCGAAAAGATACCGACGATACACACGCTAGACATCAACTGATGCCTAGCGAGTTGATCGTGTGTCCGGTAGGTATGTTTTCGCTGCACCTTGCATTTTTAGCACTGTAACCATGTTCAGCCAGTGAATCAAAAGCACTAATCAGCCCGTCTTTCTTCATTAAGGTGGCCAACCTGCATCCTAGGTTGCTCTCTGGGGACCATGTCCCAGAGCCATGTCCGTGATTTTTTTCTCACAACGCCGACATCGTATTTTCTGGTGAACGGGGCCTTTAACGCTATCTTGTTATGACGCTTTAAGGACGTTGCAGAGCGACAGAGCGCCCCAGAAATATGTTCAGTGCTGAAAGCGCCAGGCAAGAAACAGCCCTAACAAGGCCGCTGGCGCTCCACTGGAAACGCGCGCCTCTCGGACCTGCAGGCACAACTCACCGGTGAGGGTAATAGGTGGCCATGAGCCTGGCAATCAGCGCCCCCCAGTCACCTCCCTGTACGTAGAACTTGTTCCTCCCTAGCCGGTCCATGAGCTTGACGAACACGCGCGCTGCCTCCAGGCCGTTGAACCCTGCAGCCATCACAGGCGAGCTTCACAGGGGCAGCTAGCAGTGTTGTGCGTCTATACACATTGCATGTTGTCTGTCGGCCAACGCATTATTCCGGTCACGGTACTAGTCCATGTGCCCTGCTGACACACCATACTTTTTTGATCCCCTCAAAACTGGAGGCAAAGACCAGCTGTTCCTGTTTTGAGAGCAGATTGGGTGAGGGAACGCGAGTTAATGACATCGAAGCTGAGATGACGAACACGAAACGGAGCACAAAAGACTGAAGTAAAAAAATCTGTGTTTTCGAACGACCACTCCAAACGCTGTAGTTCTGAAAATATCGCTGCCGCCGCGTGAAGAAAAGACCTCGCAGTTCATCCGGGGACGCATAAATAATGAATAACGGGCACATGGTTGACACTGCAGCCGACGACGACGTGTCCAGGTCCCCAAGCCGAGTGACTGATATATGGGCGTGGGCGGGAAGGACTAGCCTGGGAGAAAAGCTTGTGCTGCTATTGAGGCCCAGACAAGAACTTTCGAATGCTGGCTGAAGCTAGTTCCCTGTTAGAAGTTGGGGTCGTTCAATACATTTCTGTAACATTCCCCTTTTCTGCGATGCCTTTGCGAGCGGCAGTGAACAGCGTACCTTGTCGGTGCGGCGCCTCGGAGAAGCCATACCCCGGGATAGAGGGGCAGACGACCTCGAAGGCGATCCCTTCCTTCGGCTGCGCCAACTGCCCGGCGATCTTGAGGAACTCGACCACCGATCCCGGCCATCCGTGGATCAGCAGCAGCGTGTACACCTTGGTCTGCGCGCGGAAAAGGTTCAACTGCCATCTGTGCGGCCCATATTTTTCCGCTCACCGCAGCATTTTCTTCTCTCACTTGGTTTTCTAAACCGCATATCAGCTTGTCTTACGACTCCGAGGTAATAGATCGTGCATGGAGCAAAAATGAGATATTCCTGCACTGGACCGAGACAGGCCTAAAGCAGTGCAAAATAGTCAAGCCCTGGGCTAGTTGGTACACGCTTGATGAGGAAATCGGTTTCTTTACACAGCATGTACCAATTAGCCCAGTAACGAGTTTTCAGTATTCTGCCACGATGCCCGATTTCGATCGAGGCCAGTACCCTCTCAAAGTTGATCATTAAATGTTAGGAAAGCAACGTAAGGAGGCATACTGGAGAGGATTGAGCAAACTGCACGACAAGGGGAAAGTGTAAGGGCGCAAAAGAGAAAATCAAGCACGGGCCAGAAACCACATATATGCCAGAGGCCACCGTTTCGGTGAGGCGGGAATGTAGATTTTTGAACTCCCCTCCGAGCCCCAGGCGACTCAACAGACTTGCATATAGGACATACCTAAATGCCTGACAGGCGGCTCCTATAACGATCAGGACATACATATATGCCTGCCAGATGGCGCCTATATGTACCTGTACATTGCTATATTCCCGAAGAAGGCGCCTATATGGTCCTATACTTTCCTAAATGTCTGAAATCCGCTACCAATAGGAACCTGAGCTGAGCTCCTAATTGCTTCCTAAAACACCCATTTATACATTTATGATCCTATACGGATATTTTCAATAGGGTAGCTTGATTGGCAGGTGGACGTGTCTACAGCAAAAGTTCAATCGTATAGGGAGTGAAAAACGCGGCACCAGCATGAAGATACCTGAATCCTGCCGAGAGAGAAGGAATGAAGAAGGGGCAGAAAGGGGCAAAGTTCAGAAAAGGATGACAATTTTTATGCTAGCTGTCACTACATTTCGCGACACACGCAACAAGAGTAATTTTTTTTCCCCGCAACAACGCACATCCGCAAACTTTTACTGCATACTATAGCTTGGCTTTATCGGCCCGTCGCGTTCCTGCTAATCGCAAATGGCGGAAGGCACCGCATCCCGCTTTTAATGCGTTGGCATTAGAACCTGCCTGCAGGGAATTCTGTCCGGCGTTGGTCTGCGAAGCCTTCGTGAGCAGAGAAAAAGCTCTTCAGCCTCGAGCGGGATTCAAAGCGCGGCGGCGCGAGCAGATCTACTTCACCTGCCGCTGCTTGAGACCATTCGCTGCGCGCTTGTTAAACAGCCAACCTCTCGCTCTGTGCTCTGGACGTTGTCGCCTTCGTCAACTTCTATCTGTGCGCGAGACAGTGCGCGAGACACCAGAGCACGCGGGCACTTGGACGCGCGATTAAAGGTCCGAACGCGTGGCTGCCATTTGAAGTCTACGCGTGATCGTTACTGGACATCTCATTTGAAGAAACTGGACACTATCCCGCGTGATTTCAAATAATTGGATTACATGCAAAAAAATAAATTGTCGTTGGCGTTAATGAATTCATGCCGTCAACAAAAATCGCTCAGAAAATCAGACTTTTTCTCCACATCAATCGCATTGATCGCCCGTGATTTTTTTTTTATCTACAGAGCACAGCTATGACGTCCAGCAACTCATAGCCAAGCTAAAAATTGTGTGCACGGAGCGTTGCGCCGTACGGCGCAACGCTCTTCTGCTCTTGCTGTGCGAAGCAGGTTGTGAGTACGGTAAAAATCAAACATACTCTAGGATGTATTTTGGTGGCGGTTACTGCTCGCTTTGTTAAAAGGAACCGTCCAAGAGCATTACTCCTTGCAAACTTTGCTCACTCGTACAAGCACACACTCTTGCCTCGACCAACTTCATGCACTTCTTCCTGCAGCACAGCAGATTCCTCCTCTGCCCCCGTGCCACCCTTCAAAACCCTCCATACACACAGAAACGCCGGCTTTGGTGGCCTCAAACGACCACAAGAGGTCCTGCCCACCACTGGGGGCGCTTTGAGACGCGAGCCTGTTTTGTCTTCCTCCTACAGGACAGACAATACGTTCAACCAGGATAAAGATTAACGGTCGAAGCAAAGCGGCACAGCAGTGTGCTTCTCCGTAAGCTTTTATCAAACAATTCGCTAAGTCGGACAGGCAGTTTACCGAAGACGCCGTTTCTTTCTGCGTAAATCGTCATATCGATGCACGGTGGTTGACGACGCTTTAAATATATTGATCGAATCCTGGCGTTTAGTGAGCTTTGGGTCAAACAATTTACGTTCCTAATTGCTTAACGCCGCCAACCACCTCTCGGCGTTTGAACATGACTTAAGCAGCTGCGCCTCTGGCTATTCCCGTCCCAGATATGAGCGAAATAACGCGAAGAGCCCTGTAGATTGCAATACTTTCTGATGGTCTAGTTGGTACATGATCTTCTGGAAGTGCTGTGCGCTGAATGGAAGTTCACAAGTATGCGCTTCTGTCCTGTTCTCTCTTTTTCCCCAACAAACGTTAATTTAGTGCATATAGCATTTCCTACAGAATCCACTTCAATAATGAGGATAGTAAGCATGTGATGTCATTCAGCTGCAGCCCGCTTCATATGACAGGTTTAAAAAAATTACCGGGGGACACTTACGGAGCCTACGAGCGAATAACGAGAAAGCATTGCCGTTCTATTCGAATTCTAGTCTATCACTTTGCTGAAGTCGTTTTATATACCAGCACTGACTATTACTGGTTAACATTTAGTGCTTTCTCCTCTTTTGTGACGCCACACCGTTTCGACCAATCGCGACTTCTGTTACAGCGCCACTTTTTGGGCGACGCCGGGTTTTGGTGTTGATAAGCCATCAAAATGCTTTCGAAATAAGAAAAGCGGCTACGTCAACACCACGCCTTTCCTCGACAAGTCAGTCACGAGCACAGAGACGAATTGTCACGAAACATTTTGTTTGGTTGTCAATGTTATATGACCACCCGTACTACGCAGCGGTCATATAACATCGCATAATCACTTTGTTGATTATGCGACACGCTGCAACTAGAGCGCTCTCTGACTGTCGCAGCCAAAGGTCAAGATGTTACAGCTTGCTTTCGGTGTCGAATCTGGGAAGTTTGCTGACGTGTGCACACCGGAAACGATGGCAATTCTATCTTGAACGACCGCTCTGTGCTCTTGCCTTCATCGCTGCCGCCACCGAGTTGTGCTCTTTGGGGGAGCAGGTTGACCCGATGCCAAGTGCACGAGTTCAGTGCAGCTAGTCGCGCTGGAAAGGACCAAACGCGTGTCTGCTGCAATCAGTTGAACGGTGGTGCGATCTGAAGGACGCGCCGCCTCAAAAAGACGAAGGAAAAGTGACAACGATCTGGAGCTGTGGTCAAGACGTTCGCCGAAGCCCAGCGCTGTTTCTTGTGATCCGTGATCTCCCTCATTGTTACGTGTTACGTGGCATATATTGTTACGTGGCAGCCAGCCGAAGAATGGGACGCGAGGTGAACGATGGCAGTGAGATGATTTAATAGCTGCTGGCCTAATGTGAGCGCTCCGTCCCGCGCCACTGCCAGCTTTGTCGTCTTCGTGCGACTACTAGGGGCTGTCGAGCGATCGTCCCGATCGTGAGAAGACACCGACGAAGAGATGCGCTCGATGGCGACGGGTTCACAGGACGGTACAACAGAAATGGAATGCGGGGAAGTGCTGGTCACCACGATGGAAGATATGGGCTAATGAATCCTGGTCCACGAAGCTTCCGGGCCGCAGGTAGCCAGAAGCCGACGGCCGAAGCCCTTGCACGCACCGAGCGGCAGGGGCAAGGGGGTTGTGTCCTCACGTGTGGGCAGCGTCTCGGGTCGGTCGGGGCATGAGGTCGAGTCGCGGCAGCGTCGTCATGTCGTCGTGTCTTATGATCAAGGCGGGGGGGACGGGGCTGGGGTGAGCGGCGCGGTCGGTTCGGGCTTGGCAGTCGGGGGGCACGGCCGGGCGGCACGGATCAGGAACTCACGGCCGACGACCATGGCTGACGGAGGGAGCCGAATCTCCAGAACCAGGATGGGCATGATACTCCGCACCTCACACCAAATGTTACGCGGCGGCCAGCCGAAGAATTAGACGAGAGGAACGATGGCAGTGAGATGATTGTAGTGGCTTCTGGCCTAGCGCGAGCGGTTCTTCCCGCGCCACTGCCAGCTTCGTCGCCTTCGTGACAATATTTTAGTAAAAGGAAAGCACTACGATCTTGTGCAAAAATAAATCCAATACAGTTTTTTTTGTTAATAAGGACGTGCCAATTTCGCCTGTATAGTTATTACATAGAGTTTCTAAATATTATATAGGTTGAAAGGTGACACTACCGTCCATATGAGTTTGTTAAAGGGGACTTCATCCATCGTGGGAATGCCGGGAAGACAGCATGGCCCACTTGGCTTGACCCTAAAACACGACAACGATTGCAGAAATATAAATTTTCGCAGATTATATGTTGCAACGAAGCGTTATTTTGCAATCTGTATGTCCTCTAATAAAATATGGTAAGTGTACATCGCAGTAAATTAACCTAAGAGCAGATAAGCGTAAACGACCACCGAATTTTCCCATGACGAGAGAGGGCTTTCTCTTCATGCCACCAAATATAGTTAACCGCGGAACGTAACTTCCTGCGTTTAGCAGACACATTTTTCAAACCGAATATTCTTCCAAAAAATTGTTGCCGCTTAAAATACTACACTATAGAAGCATTCGTTTTCGCATTGTGGAAAACAGAAACACCTCATTGGTGTAGTCTGATACTGCGGGACCCGATTTATGTCCGTGCATAGGATATGTTCATGCCGCGAGAAACTTGCCCGAGCCCCCACTTTCCTACAAGAGACTATAGTTTGCGCGCACTAAGTGCCGGCTCTTGGCATGTCCTGACGTTGCGCTTACAGATTTTGCCAAGAAAAACAGGAAGTAGGAAGCGCAGTCTTCTCTTGCCACAAGTAAGTGAGAAGCAACTGCATGTTCCCCTCAATGTCTAGAAGCAACTGCACGTTCCCCTCAATGATGGCTTCAGCGTTAATGGCTTTCGTGGCACCTACAGTCACGATAACGCTTGAACAGGGCGGGACGCTCACTTCTTCCTCAAGGACACTCAGGGCAACATGATTTTTCAGCATTTTTTATCGAAGGGATGACCTCGTCCGTCGAAAGCGTGGTCAGCTTGGATCACATGTCGATGTTCGTCTGATGCTCATTAAGGAAATCCATGCCCAAGATCACTTCGCGGCAGAATTGCGGTAGCACAACAAACGACGGAGGATAGGTATGTCCTTTGACAGTCACTCGCGCTGTGCATCGTCCTGATGGCGTAATGAGGTGGCCCCTGCGGTGCGAGTTTGTGGGCCGTCCCAAGCCGTTGTGACTTTTCTCAGATGCGCAGCGAGTGTTCAGTTCATCACCGAGTAATCGGCTCCTGTGGCGACTAGAGCGGTAACTTTCCGGCCGTCGATAGTCACTTCTAAGTCGGAGGTCCTGCCTCTTGCATTGCATGTCGCTCTCGGCGTCGGGTCACGGCTTCGTCGCGTATGCGAGTCGCGGGTGGGGCGTGTGGTCGAAGCTTTTCTGGGTGGCGGCGTCGTTTTGAGGGCAGTTCGCGTCGTGTTCGGGGTTGTCATTTTATGCGGCGTCGGTGCAGCAAGTGTCGGTTCTTCATGCGGTGTCGCGGGTGCAGCGTCTTTATGGGGCATGGTCAGTGGAGGATCTTCGGCGTTTCGCTCGTGAGCAACCTCACCTCCAGAGGTTGCTGTCTTTAGTTTCCCCTACGGGGGCTGGGAGACCTTCCTCGTGCCGCGGCTGCGTAGTTGCGGCGTGGCGACACAAAGCGCAAGGTTGGCGGTGATGGTGAGAGCGAAAAGCGGTTCGGCGTGTGCTCCTCTCGACGCAGGTACTCGTCGATTTCCTGCGGACGTTAGCCGAAGCGTGGTCGTGGGGCGTTAACGGCATATCCTCGAAGACCGATACGTCGGTACCGGCAGTGACGAAGAATATGGCCCTCCTCACCACAATGAAAGCACAACGGCCGGTTGTCGGAAGTCGTCCAGTCGTCGCATTTCCTGGGGCTTGAGCGTCGATCGTAGGCTGGGCGCGCGGGGGCAGAGAGGTGGCGTTCGGGAACAAGTTGTTCCTGTCGGACAGGATGCAGGGGTCGTCGTTAGGGCTGAGGAGTCCTTACTGCAGCGGCGTAGGTCATGGCCTGGGGTTCTTGTGGCCGTCGGGGTGCCAAGTGCCTGTTGCACTTCTTCCCGTGCCACATCCATCAGAGTCGCTGCTTGTGGCTGTGGGGAGGATAGCAGTAATCGGCGTAGCTCCTCTCGGACGATTTCGCGGATAACTTCCCGCAAGCTGTCGCTGGTTGTGGCCGTCTTGTCCGAACAGATCGCCCAGGCAGAGGAAGGGCGACTGTACTGCCGAGCTCGGACGTCGACGCTCTTCTCAATCGTGCAGGTTTCTTGCATGAATTCCTCGACTGTTTATGGCGGCTGGCGGACGAGGCTGCCAAAAGGTTGTTCTTTTACGCCGCACATTAAAAACTGAACTTTCTTTTCCTCGGTCATCTCTGGGTCGGCGCGGCGAAATAGGGGCTTCATCTCCTCGACGTAACCGCGGACGGGCTCACTCGGAAGCTGAATCCTGGACTCGAGGAGTCGTTCGGGTCTTTCTTTCCACACGACACTGGTGAATACCGTCAATAGTTCTCTCTTGAATAGCTCCCATGTCGTAAGGGACGACTTCTGTAGTTTTCGTACGAAGTGCGTGCGGAGCCATCCAATGAGAAAAACATGTCCAATTTTTGCCGCATCATCTCACTTGTTGAATGACGCCACGCGCTCAAATTGCTCCAACCATTCTTCAGAGTCTTCGCCTAGGGATCCATTGAAAGTTGGCGGCACCCGCGGCTGCTGCAGTATGATCGGTGTCGACATCTTCGGCGAAATTGCGGTGCTCGTAGCAGCGTCTTTTCGCTGTCTGGTGCGGTCCGGCAGGGTCCCGAACTCAGGCTCTTCTCTCTGGAGACGTTGGCTGGCTCGCTGAGCTGCTGGCTCGTCCTCGGGTGCGAAGCGTTGAGGGCTGGCTTCACGACTTGAAGTGGGCGTCTGGAACATGGAAGGCTACCCAGCACCTACCACAGATGTCACGGACAAAACGACAAAGCACGGACAAAACATGAAGACGAACAAAAGGTCTTATAAAAGAAAATTGTTTATTGGGCTGAATTGCACCCAAAATGGACTGAATCACTCGGCGGTGGCGAAGCGACAAGCGTGCTTGGCGGTCGTCGAGAAGAATGCGCGCCGCCGTGGGCCGCGCTCAGTTTAAAGCTGATAGCGAACTTTCGAGATAAAGCGTGCAAAGTTACTAGAACATTCCGGAACAACGTAGAATCAGTGTTGCCAGGCTGCGATCAATCGAAATAAATCTAGTCGAATCTTGCGTCGGAAACAAAGCAATAAAGTTGTGTGGCGGCAGATTTGAAGAATGAACAAACACTGCAAATGTTTGCGGCAATATAACGATGAAAACACAGGAACACGCGAGTGATATAACGATGAAGACACAGGAACACACGTGCGATATAACGATGGAGACATAGGAACACAGGAGCGGTAATACGATGAAGAGACAGGAACATATGAGTGCTATTACGATGAAGAGACAGAAACACATGAGGGCTAATACGATGAACAGGCAGGAAAACAAAAGTGCTAACGATGAAGAAACACAGGAACATACGAGCGCTAAGACGATGAAGGAACACATGATGGCTAACGACAAAGAAAGACAGCGGTGCTATACCGATGAAGAAAGACAGGAACGCACGAGCACTAATACGACAAAGAAAGGAACACATGAGGGCTAATGATGAAGAAAGACAGGGACACACAAGTAGTAATGATGAAGGAAGGAGGAACACATGAGTACTATAGCGGAATGGAAAGTTGGGCGAGTTGGTATGCGTTCATTTTGGGTGGAAAAAACAGCGCGAAAGGGACGGAAGACAAAGAAGCGCTCGTCCGTGTGGTTTCCTTCTTCTTTGTCTTCCGTCCCTTTCGCGCTGTTTTTTCCACCCAAAAAGTACTATAGCGATGAAGAAAAAGGAACACACTATCTCTATAACGATGAAAAACGACAGGAACACACGAGCGCTAATACGATGAAGAAAGACAGGAACACATGAGCGCTAAAAATCGCCTCGTCATTGTGGTCGTCTGGTTGTGCACTGCAAATTTCATGCCATTTCATGCAATCACTGTCAACACGCCCAAACTGCAGCGTTATGAAAGCGTCCTCAGCGCCACCACCTAGACGGCAATCGTGTGGGCCCGTTCCGCTCCCCGGCGCTCTTTGCGAACTGACACTCTTTAAAAACGCTGGTTAACGCGGTGCTTGATATCCATGCCGTGGAGTCTTTCACATTATGACTGATAAAGACAAGACAGAGTCTGCATTGGCAAGAAGAACACCTGTCGCGTCATGCCCTTAAAGGCGGAGCTTAAATGCCTCTAAAACTTTTCAGGCACGGGGAGGCAGCGGCGTCAGTTTAGCTTAGCCGGTTTATCGTCGTGTTGGTTTTTTGTCAGTTTCTGCCTACACACTAGATAATCTGTTTCTAACATTTTCGCATTTCACTGCGTTGCTCTTGGCAGAGCTCGTAGTGATGGCGAGGCGAAGGTGGTGAGCGCGTGCGCTTTCGCAGAAGGTCGGATGACGCTGCGTCAGCGCTTTGCCTCCCGGAGACGTCGCCGCAAGTGGCAGTGCGTTAGGGCAGCGCCTCCTCTATGTTTACAACGCCAGCCGCATCGCCGGCTTCGCAATGGGAGGCGCCGGTACGCCTCACATCAGTTGCCATGCTGCGGCGCTACCAAGATGGTTGGACTGCTTGCGTCATGCTTGCCAACGGTCGCGCGGTGCTGGCGTTATCTCTCCTACTCCTATACTACAGACCTACATCACGCGTGTGTCAAATTCCTGCTTCGTACCCCTCCTTGCGTAGCTCTCGATTCATCCCCGGCGCAGCGCTTTTTCCAACGACAATCGGCTGAAGCAGCAGCTTTGCTCGCCGTTTGCAGAGGTCGGCTCAGGCGTTCGCTCCGCCTATCACTTGAGGATGCTGCTCCTTGCCAGGCGAATAGAGCGTTGTAAGTTGATACGTTTGTTCGTTTCGTGGCACCATGATTAGCGGAAATTTTTTTGCGCGGATAAATGGTGCGGTCCGCGACGCTGACGCGGTGTCATCGCAGCAGCACTAAAATGGCACCAGTTAATTATACGGCAAGCACGGTTGCTGCTTAAGTTTTGTGAGAAGCGTGGGAAATTTTAAGCTAGTTTGAAGAAAAGAAGACGACGTTCACGTTCATTTATTTACACATATTTACAACTCTTTACAGTAATAGCATACACAATACTTTGCATGTGGCTCCTGCTATATACATTACAATTCTGTGTTTATAGCATTTACATTTCTAGAATTTGCGTATATGCTTGTATTGAGACTTATAAACAGACAACAAATATGCATTGCAACACAACCACATTTGTACGCTCGAGGAGGACAAAGCTTCTCGAGCGCGAGCGGAACATAACAGTGAACGAAACAAAACACCCCTAACGTCCGTTGGACAACCAGCTCGTACGCCCTCGTGTGTTTGATCGCCCTCTCCTGCGGCCTGAAGCGACGACGGTAGAATAAACGCTGATGCTGCGCCGAAGAAACGCTGCCTTGTGGTTCGGCCTTTACGGTGACTGCGCTTGAAGACGTGCTCAAGCGGACTTGATTTCGATTTTATCTGCCCCCTTTCCTTCAAGTTTTTTTTTAATTTTGCATAATTTTATTAGCGCCTGGTTGTAGTCAAGACCAGGCATAATGTCCGTAATGCTTCGTCATCAGCTGCTGCGCCGTGCATTTGCGACAGGAGTTCTTGTCGCTTCTTAAAACAATCGTAGCTGCTGTCTGCCACGCACAAAGAAAAATCTTTATCGAGTTGTTGTAACGATGACAGCTTAGCCTGCAAAAAGTAAGAGCTACGACTTGAAAGCTACTGCTGCAGTTTATAAAAATGCCTTCTCGGGAAGATATATCATTCCTTCTTTATTTCAATCTTCCATTTCCCTTACTCAACATTATTGAATCGCAAATCAATAGAGTAAAACGTATTGCTAACTACCTTTACCCTCTGATTCCCTATTTCTGCCAAGCAGTTTCAGTACCTCTCCCGGAATGTTTCAGCGCCGTAGCTAAAAGACAAACATGTTTCGAACAAGTCGCCACAGCCTTTTGTCACAGTGGCAACGCCGCAGCAAGGCACTCTCTGTGGCTCCTTTTAAAACCAGCGCCTGCGGCGGCTCCACGGTGAGCAGCGCCACGAACGGCGCGCTCTATGACGCGTCAATGTCTGACAGGCAGCCCGATTACTATGAGGGATGCAGAGCGCAGCCTCACGAAGAAATAGAGAACGTGAGGATAACGAAACACGAAGCCCTTTTTTTAGGCTGACTTGCGCCCGCAATGGACTGAGTCACTCGGCGGCTTAGCCGGATGTGTGCTCGGCGGTCGCCGCACAGCATTTCCGCCGCTCTCGGCCGCGCTCAATTTAAAGCTGATAGGGAACTTCTGAGATACGGCGTGCAAAGTGACTACAATAGTCTAGAACAACGTAGAACGGCTCCGCCCAGATGCGATCAATCTAGATAAATGCGGTCGCGATTTGCATCACAAAAAAAGCGATAAAGCCGCGTGCCAGCATCCTTGAAGAACGAACAAACAGTTCAAAGATTAGCGGCCATATGCAACTTTGGAAAGGCGTTCGTTCGCAATCGCCTCAGGGCAACGGACTCCTCCGTAGTCCTCTGTGTGGTGGGGGTATATCCCATTCGGAGGAGATGCCAGTAAAATTCAACAACACATTCAGACAGTGTATCCCTTGGATACTCGGATAGGCCGCCGCGGTGGCTGAGTGGTTACGGCGCTCGGCTGTTGACTCGAAAGACGTGGGTTCGATCCCGGCCGCGGCGGTCCAATTCGCTGGAGGCGAAATTCAAGAGGCCCGCGCACTGGGCGATGTCAGTGCACGGTAAAGAACCCCAGGTGGTCGAAATTATTCCGGAGCCCTTCACTACGGCGTTCCTCACAACGTGAGTCGCTTTCGGACGCTAAGCCCCCTTAAATCAAGCCATACTACTTGGATACAGGCATGGAGGAAGGCATAACACCGGAGAGATGTCACATTATTTGAAGCCGCTCCCCCCGCCTATACTTGGCAGCTGTCTCAGCGCGCTTGCGCACGCACAGCAGGCAGTGCAGCAGACGACGCCGCTGAGCCCAACGTTACTAGGCAGCCTGGGCATACCGTGTTCCCATTACCGGAGTACCGGGAGCCCGTCAGTGCACACGCGCAAATCGCCTGAGGGCGCCAGGCAGCTGCGCCCGCGCCTGCCGTATGGGGACCAATCAGCGCGCACTTGCTGGCGGTGGGAGGGCTCACGGTACTACGGTAAGGGTGACACGGTATTAGTTTTAGCCTAGGCGGACAGCCGCACGGTAAATACAGTAACGCGTTGCCGCTGCTAGGCTTGCCAGCCACATATTTTCCTTACGGTAGCAGAGGCCGTAGTTACCGTGTATACCGCACGTTGGGGCTAAGACTCTATTGCTAATAAAACCCCTCAATAGACTAAAAGTAAAGAAATCTCCTCCTCCTATGGTCTCTCGGCTCCTCCCGGGCGCCGACGGTGGCGGCATCTAGGATGCTAGCAGACGCTCCCAACGCTCGCCTTTTGACGCGCAGCAGACCGCGCGCCCGAATGAATTTTGTGTTGCGTTTTCTGCCTTGGCTTCGGTCCAAATGACATGATGACATGGAATATCGAAAAATCAGTTACTCAGCCGCCGCGGTGGCGAAGTGGTTACGGCGCTCGGCTGCTGGCCCGAAAGACGCGGGTTGGATCCCGGCCGCGGCGGTCGAATTTCTACGGAGGCGAAATTATAGAGGCCCGTGTACTGTGCGATGTCAGTGCACGGTAAAGAACCCCAGGTGGTCGAAATTTCCGGAGCCCTTCACTTCGGCGTCTCTCATATCCTGAGTCGCTTTGGGGCGTTAAACCACCATAAAGCAAACCAAAAATCAGTTACTAAAATAACTGCCGCGACCAACGCTGCGCTGTTTTATTGAAACTTTTTGTCCTGCGATCGCTTTGATGGCGGAGCATTGGTTGGAAGTGGCGTGCGCGGGTGAGTTCGCCGCACTATAGTGAATATACTCAGCGCTCGCGCTTTGCCGCGAAGTGGACCGCGCGCACGAATAAATTTTTTTTTTGCATTTTCTTCCTCTGATTCGGCCGCATGGCATGGGAGATAGAAAAATTGCTTACCCAAATAACTGCCCCTACCCACGTTGCACTGCTTTATCGGTACTTTTCGTACTGCGATCGCTTTGATCGCGGTGCGCACGGTGGAAGTGGAGTGAGAGCGAGCTCGCGGCACTACACTGAATATCTCGCAGTCGTGTTTTTCAACCGGCGCCTTTTGCCCAATCTTATTAAAATTTAACTCCGCAAAGAGGAAGTCGACCGACATGCGACTAGATGGCCGGCCTAGGCTTTATTTGAACGGATGGTGGTTTAATGCTCCTATAATATATTCTCTCAAAGGCGTGTTCGCTCGTGCAACGGGCTGTGCTAGTCAGTGAGTATAGGTGATTACTCGTAGGAATTTCAATTATTTTAGTGCACGAAAGCTTGGACATTATTTCGGAGTTAATATAGCTCGGACACCTCGCAGGCTACCGTTAAAACTACCCGACTGACGGTAGCCACGTAATGTTTGTTTGTAAATAGGCGAATACGATGCACTATAGTTGCGCACTGGAACATGGTTAGGATCCGAATTTTGATGTAGGGTTAAGAATTTAGATTTAGAACAGCAACCAAAATGGCATTTAAACGCTGTTTCGTGAGCAACTACAGCGCTGCATGAGTTATTCGAATGCTGCTAGTTTAGGTGATTATCCTCTTGGGTAAGCATATGCAATAATGGCTAGTAAGAGAACAATGCCTTGCCTCTTGTAATCTCCATGCCTAACGCGCAGTAGCCTGGACTGGCGCAGTAAATTAATCGCTTTCGTTCGAAGTAGCGCGCAAAAGAAAAAAAAACTCAACTGCTGAAAAATCAAAACTCTAAGTTACTTAGTCCTGTCTGAAGCAAACACGTTGGTTAAATGAGAAAGTTGCTTGAAGTGAAAATTGAGAAAAAAAACGAGAATAAAATAAGAGAAAAGAGAACGGGGTAAGTGTCCCATATTTCTGCTGAAACACTGTCAATACCTCGACACCAAACTTTTATAAGCTCACCTGATTTAAGCAACTATACCTTCAGGACAGTTATGAGAAATTTGTTGCAAGGTTTGTTATGGTAACAAGCAAACACGTGATTACAAAGTAGTACGTCGCGTGTTGTTAGGTTCCGAGCCTTCCCATTCACATATACGCAAAAGAATTTATTACTGTCGTATGCTTCTGAAGAAAAGAATGATCAACATCAGGTTCTTTGAATCATGTATAGGTAGTGACCAAAATGTGGCTGCACCCTTCTGCTTTGAGGTTTGTTCACGGGATTGAACGTCCCAAAGCGACTCAGACTGTAAGGGACGATCTAGTGGAAGATTCAAAATGATTTCGACAACCTTGGGTGCCTTTATGTACACTGACATCGCACAGTGCACGGGCCTTTGCCATTTCGCCTCGGTCGAAACAAGACCGCCGCGGCCGGGATCCACCCACATCTTTGAAATCAGCAGTCGAGAGCTATAGCCACTCGACCACCGCGGCGGTGCTGCTGATCTGAATTCTATTTTATGCCAATATCATTCCGCTCGCATTGAAAGGTGCGTGAGCTTCCTACATCTTGAAACCGCAGACAGTGCCGTACAAGCCTAACCAATGCTCTAAGTCTGAAAATATGCTGTGGCTGAGTGAATGAGCATCTGTCATAATAACCCACACGAGTATTTCAGACCCATATTTGTGCTGGTAATTTTCTCATCGATTTTTCTCAAGTATTATCAACGCACATGCCGAGTATTCAAGCTATAGCTGCGTTACTGTGCCTATAGCACAGTAAAGCGCGGTGTTGGTACGAACCCTGCCTGACAAATACGTTCAGCAATGCGCACAACATGAACGCCCGACCTCAATCTAAAGCAGCATGAACAGCGGGGGCTTCAACAGCGACAACCATCCCTTTGGCATCGAGTTCGTGAGCGACGGGATCAAAATGCACCAAAAAAATACGTCCGGCGATGCGCCCAACATGAAAGAAAGACCTGCACCACGAGCAGTAAGAACAGCGTAGGGGCAAACAGCAAGAACCAACCTTTTACCATCGAATTCGTGAGCGAAGGAGTCCATCTGTAACGACAAAAATACGGCAAGCAATGCGCCCAACATGAAAGCTAGACGTGAATCGCGAGCAGCATGAACAGCGGGTGGATTCAACAGCGACAACCATCCCTTTGGCATCGAGTTCGTGAGCGACCGAGTCCAACTGCGCCAAAACAAATACGTCCAGCGATGCGTCCAACAAGAAAGATAGACCTGAACCGCGAGCAGCATGAACTGCGTAAGCTCAAACAGCAAGAACCGCTCTTTCACTATCGAATTCATGAACGAAGGAGTCCATCTGTAACGACACAAATACGGCAAGCAATGCGCCCAATATGAAAGCTAGACGTGAATCTCGAGCAGCATGAAAAGCGGGGGATTCAACAGCGATAACCACTCTTTTGGCATCGAGATCGTGAGCGACGGAGTCCAACAACAGCAAAAAAATACGTCCAGTGATGGGCCCAGCATGAAAGATAGACCTGCACCACGAGCAGTAAGAACAGCGTAGGGGCAAACAGCAAGAACAACCTTTTACTATCGAA
This sequence comes from Amblyomma americanum, assembly GCF_052857255.1. Lineage (NCBI taxonomy): Eukaryota > Metazoa > Arthropoda > Arachnida > Ixodida > Ixodidae > Amblyomma > Amblyomma americanum. Next base: position 158,430,624 of record NC_135503.1, read on the forward strand.
TTCGTGAGCGAAGGAGTCCATCTGTAACGACAAAAATACGGCAAGCAATGCGCCCAACATGAAAGCTAGACGTGAATCGCGAGCAGCATGAACAGCGGGTGGATTCAAAAGCGACAACCATCCCTTTGGCATCGAGTTCGTGAGCGACCGAGTCCAACTGCGCCAAAACAAATACGTCCAGCGATGCGTCCAACAAGAAAGATAGACCTGAACCGCGAGCAGCATGAACTGCGTAAGCTCAAACAGCAAGAACCGCTCTTTCACTATCGAATTCATGAACGAAGGAGTCCATCTGTAACGACACAAATACGGCAAGCAATGCGCCCAACATGAAAGCTAGACGTGAATCGCGAGCAGCATGAAAAGCGGGGGATTCAACAGCGATAACCACTCTTTTGGCATCGAGATCGTGAGCGACGGAGTCCAACAACAGCAAAAAAATACGTCCAGTGATGGGCCCAGCATGAAAGATAGACCTGCACCACGAGCAGTAAGAACAGCGTAGGGGCAAACAGCAAGAACCAACCTTTTACCATCGAATTCGTGAGCGAAGGAGTCCATCTGTAACGACAAAAATACGGCAAGCAATGCGCCCAACATGAAAGCTAGACGTGAATCGCGAGCAGCATGAACAGCGGGTGGATTCAACAGCGACAACCATCCCTTTGGCATCGAGTTCGTGAGCGACCGAGTCCAACTGCGCCAAAACAAATACGTCCAGCGATGCGTCCAACAAGAAAGATAGACCTGAACCGCGAGCAGCATGAACTGCGTAAGCTCTAACAGCAAGAACCGCTCTTTCACTATCGAATTCATGAACGAAGGAGTCCATCTGTAACGACACAAATACGGCAAGCAATGCGCCCAACATGAAAGCTAGACGTGAATCGCGAGCAGCATGAAAAGCGGGGGATTCAACAGCGATAACCACTCTTTTGGCATCGAGATCGTGAGCGACGGAGTCCAACAACAGCAAAAAAATACGTCCAGTGATGGGCCCAGCATGAAAGATAGACCTGCACCACGAGCAGTAAGAACAGCGTAGGGGCAAACAGCAAGAACAACCTTTTACTATCGAATTCGTGAGCGAAGGATTCCATCTGCAACGACACAAATACGGCAAGCAATACGCCCAACATCAAAGCTAGACGTGAATTGCGAGCAGCATGAGATGCGGGGGCTCCAACAGCGATAAGCACCCCTTTAGCGTCGAGTTCACGAGCGACGGAGTCCAACTGCAACAAAACAAATACATCCAGCGATGCAACCGACATGAAAGACAGACCTGCACCGCGAACAGAATGAACAGCGTGGGGTCAAACAGCCAGAGCCGACCTATTACTATCGAATTCGTGAGCGAAAGAATCCATCTGTAACGACACAAATACGGCAAGCAATGCGCCCAACATGAAAGCTAGACGTGAATCGCGAGCAGCATGAACAGCGGGGGATTGAACAGCGATAACCACCCCTTTGGCATCGAGATCGTGAGCTACGCAGTCCAACTGCAGCAAAACAAATACGTCCAGCGATACGTCCGACATGAAAGACAGACCTGCACCGCGAACAGAATGAACAGCGTGGGGTCAAACAGCCAGAGCCGACCTATTACTATCGATTTCGTGAGCGAAGGAGTCCATCTGTAACGACACAAATACGGCAAGCAATGCGCCCAACATGAAAGCTAGACGTGAATCGCGAGCAGCATGAACAGCGGGGGATTGAACAGCGATAACCACCCCTTTGGCATCGAGATCGTGAGCTACGCAGTCCAACTGCAGCAAAACAAATACGTCCAGCGATACGTCCGACATGAAAGACAGACCTGCACCGCGAACAGAATGAACAGCGTGGGGTCAAACAGCCAGAGCCGACCTATTACTATCGATTTCGTGAGCGAAGGAGTCCATCTGTAACGACACAAATACGGCAAGCAATGCGCCCAACATGAAAGCTAGACGTGAATCGCGAGCAGCATGAACAGCGGGGGATTGAACAGCGATAACCACCCCTTTGGCATCGAGATCGTGAGCTACGCAGTCCAACTGCAGCAAACCAAATACGTCCAGCGATACGTCCGACATGAAAGACAGACCTGCACCGCGAACAGAATGAACAGCGTGGGGTCAAACAGCCAGAGCCGACCTATTACTATCGAATTCGTGAGCGAAAGAATCCATCTGTAACGACACAAATACGGCAAGCAATGCGCCCAACATGAAAGCTAGACGTGAATCGCGAGCAGCATGAACAGCGGGGGATTGAACAGCGATAACCACCCCTTTGGCATCGAGATCGTGAGCTACGCAGTCCAACTGCAGCAAAACAAATAGGTCCAGCGATACGTCCGACATGAAAGACAGACCTGCACCGCGAACAGAATGAACAGCGTGGGGTCAAACAGCCAGAGCCGACCTATTACTATCGATTTCGTGAGCGAAGGAGTCCATCTGTAACGACACAAATACGGCAAGCAATGCGCCCAACATGAAAGCTAGACGTGAATCGCGAGCAGCATGAACAGCGGGGGATTGAACAGCGATAACCACCCCTTTGGCATCGAGATCGTGAGCTACGCAGTCCAACTGCAGCAAACCAAATACGTCCAGCGATACGTCCGACATGAAAGACAGACCTGCACCGCGAACAGAATGAACAGCGTGGGGTCAAACAGCCAGAGCCGACCTATTACTATCGATTTCGTGAGCGAAGGAGTCCATCTGTAACGACACAAATACGGCAAGCAATGCGCCCAACATGAAAGCTAGACGTGAATCGCGAGCAGCATGAACAGCGGGGGATTGAACAGCGATAACCACCCCTTTGGCATCGAGATCGTGAGCTACGCAGTCCAACTGCAGCAAAACAAATACGTCCAGCGATGCGTCCGACATGAAAGACAGACCTGCACCGCGAACAGAATGAACAGCGTGGGGTCAAACAGCCAGAGCCGACCTATTACTATCGAATTCGTGAGCGAAAGAATCCATCTGTAACGACACAAATACGGCAAGTAATGCGCCCAACATGAACAATAGACGTGAATCGCGAGCAGCATGAAAAGCGGGGGATTTATCAGCGATAACTACCCCTTTGGCATCGAGATCGTGAGCGACGCAGTCCAACTGCAGCAAAACAAATACGTCCAGCGATGCGTCCGACATGAAAGACAGACCTGCACCGCGAGCAGAATGAACAGCGTGGGGTCAAACAGCCAGAGCCTACCTATTACTATCGAATTCGTGAGCGAAAGAATCCATCTGTAACGACACAAATACGGCAAGCAATGCGCCCAACATGAACGCTAGACGTGAATCGCGAGCAGCATGAAAAGCGGGGGATTTAACAGCGATAACCACCCCTTTGGCATCGAGATCGTGAGCGACGCAGTCCAACTGAAGCAAAACAATTACGTCCAGCGATGCGTCCGACATGAAAGACAGACCTGCACCGCTCAACAGAATGAACAGCGTAGGCCGAAACAGCCAGAGCCGACCTATTACTACCGAATTCGTGAGCGAAAGAATCCATCTGTAACGACACAAATACGGCAAGCAATGCGCCCAACATGAACGCTAGACGTGAATCGCGAGCAGCATGAAAAGCGGGAGATTTAACAGCGATAACCACCCCTTTGGCATCGAGATCGTGAGCGACGCAGTCCAACTGCAGCAAAACAATTACGTCCAGTGATGCGTCCGACATGAAAGACAGACCTGCACCGCGAGCAGAATGAACAGCGTAGGCTGAAGCAGCCAGAGCCGACCTATTACTATCGAATTCGTGAGCGAAAGAATCCATCTGTAACGACACAAATACGGCAAGCAATGCGCCCAACATGAACGCTAGACGTGAATCGCGAGCAGCATGAAAAGCGGGGGATTTATCAGCGATAACCATCCCTTTGGCATCGAGATCGTGAGCGACGCAGTCCAACTGCAGCAAAACAATTACGTCCAGTGATGCGTCCGACATGAAAGACAGACCTGCACCGCGAGCAGAATGAACAGCGTAGGCTGAAGCAGCCAGAGCCGACCTATTACTATCGAATTCGTGAGCGAAAGAATCCATCTGTAACGACACAAATACGGCAAGCAATGCGCCCAACATGAACGCTAGACGTGAATCGCGAGCAGCATGAAAAGCGGGGGATTTATCAGCGATAACCACCCCTTTGGCATCGAGATCGTGAGCGACGCAGTCCAACTGCAGCAAAACAATTACGTCCAGTGATGCGTCCGACATGAAAGACAGACCTGCACCGCGAGCAGAATGAACAGCGTAGGCTGAAACAGCCAGAGCCGACCTATTACTATGGAATTCGTGAGCGAAAGAATCCATCTGTAACGACACAAATACGGCAAGCAATGCGCCCAACATGAACGCTAGACGTGAATCGCGAGCAGCATGAAAAGCGGGGGATTTAACAGCGATAACCACCCCTTTGGCATCGAGATCGTGAGCGACGCAGTCCAACTGCAGCAAAACAATTACGTCCAGCGATGCGTCCGACATGAAAGACAGACCTGCACCGCGAGCAGAATGAACAGCGTAGGCCGAAACAGCCGGAGCCCACCTATTACTATCGAATTCGTGAGCGAAAGAATCCATCTGTAACGACACAAATACGGCAAGCAATGCGCCCAACATGAACGCTAGACGTGAATCGCGAGCAGCATGAAAAGCGGGAGATTTAACAGCGATAACCACCCCTTTGGCATCGAGATCGTGAGCGACGCAGTCCAACTGCAGCAAAACAATTACGTCCAGTGATGCGTCCGACATGAAAGACAGACCTGCACCGCGAGCAGAATGAACAGCGTAGGCCGAAACAGCCAGAGCCGACCTATTACTATCGAATTCGTGAGCGAAAGAATCCATCTGTAACGACACAAATACGGCAAGCAATGCGCCCAACATGAACGCTAGACGTGAATCGCGAGCAGCATGAAAAGCGGGGGATTTATCAGCGATAACCACCCCTTTGGCATCGAGATCGTGAGCGACGCAGTCCAACTGCAGCAAAACAATTACGTCCAGTGATGCGTCCGACATGAAAGACAGACCTGCACCGCGAGCAGAATGAACAGCGTAGGCCGAAACAGCCAGAGCTGACCTATTACTATCGAATTCGTGAGCGAAAGAATCCATCTGTAACGACACAAATACGGCAAGCAATGCGCCCAACATGAACGCTAGACGTGAATCGCGAGCAGCATGAAAAGCGGGGGATTTATCAGCGATAACCACCCCTTTGGCATCGAGATCGTGAGCGACGCAGTCCAACTGCAGCAAAACAATTACGTCCAGTGATGCGTCCGACATGAAAGACAGACCTGCACCGCGAGCAGAATGAACAGCGTAGGCCGAAACAGCCAGAGCCCACCTATTACTGTCGAATTCGTGAGCGAAAGAATCCATCTGTAACGACACAAATACGGCAAGCAATGCGCCCAACATGAACGCTAGACGTGAATCGCGAGCAGCATGAAAAGCGGGGGATTTATCAGCGATAACCACCCCTTTGGCATCGAGATCGTGAGCGACGCAGTCCAACTGCAGCAAAACAATTACGTCCAGTGATGCGTCCGACATGAAAGACAGACCTGCACCGCGAGCAGAATGAACAGCGTAGGCTGAAGCAGCCAGAGCCGACCTATTACTATCGAATTCGTGAGCGAAAGAATCCATCTGTAACGACACAAATACGGCAAGCAATGCGCCCAACATGAACGCTAGACGTGAATCGCGAGCAGCATGAAAAGCGGGGGATTTATCAGCGATAACCACCCCTTTGGCATCGAGATCGTGAGCGACGCAGTCCAACTGCAGCAAAACAAATACGTCCAGCGATGCGTCCGACATGAAAGACAGACCTGCACCGCGAGCAGAATGAACAGCGTAGGCTGAAGCAGCCAGAGCCGACCTATTACTATCGAATTCGTGAGCGAAAGAATCCATCTGTAACGACACAAATACGGCAAGCAATGCGCCCAACATGAACGCTAGACGTGAATCGCGAGCAGCATGAAAAGCGGGGGATTTATCAGCGATAACCATCCCTTTGGCATCGAGATCGTGAGCGACGCAGTCCAACTGCAGCAAAACAATTACGTCCAGTGATGCGTCCGACATGAAAGACAGACCTGCACCGCGAGCAGAATGAACAGCGTAGGCTGAAGCAGCCAGAGCCGACCTATTACTATCGAATTCGTGAGCGAAAGAATCCATCTGTAACGACACAAATACGGCAAGCAATGCGCCCAACATGAACGCTAGACGTGAATCGCGAGCAGCATGAAAAGCGGGGGATTTATCAGCGATAACCACCCCTTTGGCATCGAGATCGTGAGCGACGCAGTCCAACTGCAGCAAAACAATTACGTCCAGTGATGCGTCCGACATGAAAGACAGACCTGCACCGCGAGCAGAATGAACAGCGTAGGCTGAAACAGCCAGAGCCGACCTATTACTATGGAATTCGTGAGCGAAAGAATCCATCTGTAACGACACAAATACGGCAAGCAATGCGCCCAACATGAACGCTAGACGTGAATCGCGAGCAGCATGAAAAGCGGGGGATTTAACAGCGATAACCACCCCTTTGGCATCGAGATCGTGAGCGACGCAGTCCAACTGCAGCAAAACAATTACGTCCAGCGATGCGTCCGACATGAAAGACAGACCTGCACCGCGAGCAGAATGAACAGCGTAGGCCGAAACAGCCGGAGCCGACCTATTACTATCGAATTCGTGAGCGAAAGAATCCATCTGTAACGACACAAATACGGAAAGCAATGCACCCAACATGAACGCTAGACGTGAATCGCGAGCAGCATGAAAAGCGGGGGATTTATCAGCGATAACCACCCCTTTGGCATCGACATCGTGAGCGACGCAGTCCAACTGCAGCAAAACAAATACGTCCAGCCATGCGTCCGACATGAAAGACAGACCTGCACCGCGAGCAGAATGAACAGCGTAGGCCGAAACAGCCGGAGCCGACCTATTACTATCGAATTCGTGAGCGAAAGAATCCATCTGTAACGACACAAATACGGCAAGCAATGCGCCCAACATGAACGCTAGACGTGAATCGCGAGCAGCATGAAAAGCGGGGGATTTATCAGCGATAACCACCCCTTTGGCATCGACATCGTGAGCGACGCAGTCCAACTGCAGCAAAACAAATACGTCCAGCCATGCGTCCGACATGAAAGACAGACCTGCACCGCGAGCAGAATGAACAGCGTAGGCCGAAACAGCCGGAGCCGACCTATTACTATCGAATTCGTGAGCGAAAGAATCCATCTGTAACGACACAAATACGGCAAGCAATGCGCCCAACATGAACGCTAGACGTGAATCGCGAGCAGCATGAAAAGCGGGGGATTTATCAGCGATAACCACCCCTTTGGCATCGACATCGTGAGCGACGCAGTCCAACTGCAGCAAAACAAATACGTCCAGCCATGCGTCCGACATGAAAGACAGACCTGCACCGCGAGCAGAATGAACAGCGTAGGCCGAAACAGCCAGAGCCGACCTATTACTATCGAATTCGTGAGCGAAAGAATCCATCTGTAACGACACAAATACGGCAAGCAATGCGCCCAACATGAACGCTAGACGTGAATCGCGAGCAGCATGAAAAGCGGGGGATTTAACAGCGATAACCACCCCTTTGGCATCGAGATCGTGAGCGACGCAGTCCAACTGCAGCAAAACAAATACGTCCAGCGATGCGTCCGACATGAAAGACAGACCTGCACCGCGAGCAGAATGAACAGCGTAGGCCGAAACAGCCAGAGCCGACCTATTACTATCGAATTCGTGAGCGAAAGAATCCATCTGTAACGACACAAATACGGCAAGCAATGCGCCCAACATGAACGCTAGACGTGAATCGCGAGCAGCATGAAAAGCGGGGGATTTATCAGCGATAACCACCCCTTTGGCATCGAGACCGTGAGCGACGCAGTCCAACTGCAGCAAAACAATTACGTCCAGCGATGCGTCCGACATGAAAGACAGACCTGCACCGCGAGCAGAATGAACAGCGTAGGCCGAAACAGCCAGAGCCGACCTATTACTATCGAATTCGTGAGCGAAAGAATCCATCTGTAACGACACAAATACGGCAAGCAATGCGCCCAACATGAACGCTAGACGTGAATCGCGAGCAGCATGAAAAGCGGGGGATTTATCAGCGATAACCACCCCTTTGGCATCGACATCGTGAGCGACGCAGTCCAACTGCAGCAAAACAAATACGTCCAGCGATGCGTCCGACATGAAAGACAGACCTGCACCGCGAGCAGAATGAACAGCGTAGGCCGAAACAGCCAGAGCCGACCTATTACTATCGAATTCGTGAGCGAAAGAATCCATCTGTAACGACACAAATATGGCAAGCAATGCGCCCAACATGAACGCTAGACGTGAATCGCGAGCAGCATGAAAAGCGGGGGATTTATCAGCGATAACCACCCCTTTGGCATCGAGATCGTGAGCGACGCAGTCCAACTGCAGCAAAACAATTACGTCCAGCGATGCGTCCGACATGAAAGACAGACCTGCACCGCGAGCAGAATGAACAGCGTAGGCCGAAACAGCCAGAGCCGACCTATTACTATCGAATTCGTGAGCGAAAGAATCCATCTGTAACGACACAAATACGGCAAGCAATGCGCCCAACATGAACGCTAGACGTGAATCGCGAGCATCATGAAAAGCGGGGGATTGATCAGCGATAACCACCCCTTTGGCATCGAGATCGTGAGCGACGCAGTACAACTGCAGCAAAACAATTACGTCCAGCGATGCGTCCGACATGAAAGACAGACCTGCACCGCGAGCAGAATGAACAGCGTAGGCCGAAACAGCCAGAGCCGACCTATTACTATCGAATTCGTGAGCGAAAGAATCCATCTGTAACGACACAAATACGGCAAGCAATGCGCCCAACATGAACGCTAGACGTGAATCGCGAGCATCATGAAAAGCGGGGGATTGATCAGCGATAACCACCCCTTTGGCATCGAGATCGTGAGCGACGCAGTCCAACTGCAGCAAAACAATTACGTCCAGTGATGCGTCCGACATGAAAGACAGACCTGCACCGCGAGCAGAATGAACAGCGTAGGCCGAAACAGCCAGAGCCGACCTATTACTATCGAATTCGTGAGCGAAAGAATCCATCTGTAACGACACAAATACGGCAAGCAATGCGCCCAACATGAACGCTAGACGTGAATCGCGAGCAGCATGAAAAGCGGGGGATTTATCAGCGATAACCACCCCTTTGGCATCGAGATCGTGAGCGACGCAGTCCAACTGCAGCAAAACAATTACGTCCAGTGATGCGTCCGACATGAAAGACAGACCTGCACCGCGAGCTGAATGAACAGCGTAGGCCGAAACAGCCAGAGCCCACCTATTACTGTCGAATTCGTGAGCGAAAGAATCCATCTGTAACGACACAAATACGGCAAGCAATGCGCCCAACATGAACGCTAGACGTGAATCGCGAGCAGCATGAAAAGCGGGGGATTTATCAGCGATAACCACCCCTTTGGCATCGAGATCGTGAGCGACGCAGTCCAACTGCAGCAAAACAATTACGTCCAGTGATGCGTCCGACATGAAAGACAGACCTGCACCGCGAGCAGAATGAACAGCGTAGGCTGAAACAGCCAGAGCCCACCTATTACTGTCGAATTCGTGAGCGGATGAATCCATCTGTAACGACACAAATACGGCAAGCAATGCGCCCAACATGAACGCTAGACGTGAATCGCGAGCAGCATGAAAAGCGGGGGATTTATCAGCGATAACCACCCCTTTGGCATCGAGATCGTAAGCGACGCAGTCCAACTGCAGCAAAACAATTACGTCCAGTGATGCGTCCGACATGAAAGACAGACCTGCACCGCGAGCAGAATGAACAGCGTAGGCTGAAACAGCCAGAGCCCACCTATTACTGTCGAATTCGTGAGCGAAAGAATCCATCTGTAACGACACAAATACGGCAAGCAATGCGCCCAACATGAACGCTAGACGTGAATCGCGAGCAGCATGAAAAGCGGGGGATTTAACAGCGATAACGACCCCTTTGGCATCGAGATCGTGAGCGACGCAGTACAACTGCAGCAAAACAATTACGTCCAGTGATGCGTCCGACATGAAAGACAGACCTGCACCGCGAGCAGAATGAACAGCGTAGGCTGAAACAGCCAGAGCCCACCTATTACTGTCGAATTCGTGAGCGGATGAATCCATCTGTAACGACACAAATACGGCAAGCAATGCGCCCAACATGAACGCTAGACGTGAATCGCGAGCAGCACGAAAAGCGGGGGATTTATCAGCGATAACCACCCCTTTGGCATCGAGATCGTGAGTGACGCAGTCCAACTGCAGCAAAACAATTACGTCCAGCGATGCGTCCGGCATGAAAGACAGACCTGCACCGCGAGCAGAATGAACAGCGTAGGCTGAAACAGCCAGAGCCCACCTATTACTGTCGAATTCGTGAGCGGATGAATCCATCTGTAACGACACAAATACGGCAAGCAATGCGCCCAACATGAACGCTAGACGTGAATCGCGAGCAGCACGAAAAGCGGGGGATTTATCAGCGATAACCACCCCTTTGGCATCGAGATCGTGAGCGACGCAGTACAACTGCAGCAAAACAATTACGTCCAGTGATGCGTCCGACATGAAAGACAGACCTGCACCGCGAGCAGAATGAACAGCGTAGGCCGAAACAGCCAGAGCCCACCTATTACTGTCGAATTCGTGAGCGGATGAATCCATCTGTAACGACACAAATACGGCAAGCAATGCGCCCAACATGAACGCTAGACGTGAATCGCGAGCAGCACGAAAAGCGGGGGATTTATCAGCGATAACCACCCCTTTGGCATCGAGATCGTGAGTGACGCAGTCCAACTGCAGCAAAACAATTACGTCCAGTGATGCGTCCGGCATGAAAGACAGACCTGCACCGCGAGCAGAATGAACAGCGTAGGCTGAAACAGCCAGAGCCCACCTATTACTGTCGAATTCGTGAGCGGATGAATCCATCTGTAACGACACAAATACGGCAAGCAATGCGCCCAACATGAACGCTAGACGTGAATCGCGAGCAGCACGAAAAGCGGGGGATTTATCAGCGATAACCACCCCTTTGGCATCGAGATCGTGAGCGACGCAGTACAACTGCAGCAAAACAATTACGTCCAGTGATGCGTCCGACATGAAAGACAGACCTGCACCGCGAGCAGAATGAACAGCGTAGGCCGAAACAGCCAGAGCCCACCTATTACTGTCGAATTCGTGAGCGGATGAATCCATCTGTAACGACACAAATACGGCAAGCAATGCGCCCAACATGAACGCTAGACGTGAATCGCGAGCAGCACGAAAAGCGGGGGATTTATCAGCGATAACCACCCCTTTGGCATCGAGATCGTGAGTGACGCAGTACAACTGCAGCAAAACAATTACGTCCAGTGATGCGTCCGGCATGAAAGACAGACCTGCACCGCGAGCAGAATGAACAGCGTAGGCTGAAACAGCCAGAGCCCACCTATTACTGTCGAATTCGTGAGCGGATGAATCCATCTGTAACGACACAAATACGGCAAGCAATGCGCCCAACATGAACGCTAGACGTGAATCGCGAGCAGCACGAAAAGCGGGGGATTTATCAGCGATAACCACCCCTTTGGCATCGAGATCGTGAGCGACGCAGTACAACTGCAGCAAAACAATTACGTCCAGTGATGCGTCCGACATGAAAGACAGACCTGCACCGCGAGCAGAATGAACTGCGTAGGCCGAAACAGCCAGAGCCCACCTATTACTGTCGAATTCGTGAGCGGATGAATCCATCTGTAACGACACAAATACGGCAAGCAATGCGCCCAACATGAACGCTAGACGTGAATCGCGAGCAGCATGAAAAGCGGGGGATTTATCAGCGATAACCACCCCTTTGGCATCGAGATCGTGAGCGACGCATTCCAACTGCAGCAAAACAAATACGTCCAGAGATGCGTCCGGCATGAAAGACAGACCTGCACCGCGAGCAGAATGAACAGCGTAGGCCGAAACAGCCAGAGCCGACCTATTACTATCGAATTCGTGAGCGAAAGAATCCATCTGTAACGACACAAATACGGCAAGCAATGCGCCCAACATGAACGCTAGACGTGAATCGCGAGCAGCATGAAAAGCGGGGGATTTATCAGCGATAACCACCCCTTTGGCATCGAGATCGTGAGCGACGCAGTCCAACTGCAGCAAAATAATTACGTCCAGCGATGCGTCCGACATGAAAGACAGACCTGCACCGCGAGCAGAATGAACAGCGTAGGCCGAAACAGCCAGAGCCGACCTATTACTATCGAATTCGTGAGCGAAAGAATCCATCTGTAACGACATAAATACGGCAAGCAATGCGCCCAACATGAACGCTAGACGTGAATCGCGAGCAGCATGAAAAGCGGGGGATTGATCAGCGATAACCACCCCTTTGGCATCGAGATCGTGAGCGACGCAGTCCAACTGCAGCAAAACAATTACGTCCAGTGATGCGTCCGACATGAAAGACAGACCTGCACCGCGAGCAGAATGAACAGCGTAGGCCGAAACAGCCAGAGCCGACCTATTACTATCGAATTCGTGAGCGAAAGAATCCATCTGTAACGACACAAATACGGCAAGCAATGCGCCCAACATGAACGCTAGACGTGAATCGCGAGCAGCATGAAAAGCGGGGGATTTATCAGCGATAACCACCCCTTTGGCATCGAGATCGTGAGCGACGCAGTCCAACTGCAGCAAAATAATTACGTCCAGCGATGCGTCCGACATGAAAGACAGACCTGCACCGCGAGCAGAATGAACAGCGTAGGCCGAAACAGCCAGAGCCGACCTATTACTATCGAATTCGTGAGCGAAAGAATCCATCTGTAACGACATAAATACGGCAAGCAATGCGCCCAACATGAACGCTAGACGTGAATCGCGAGCAGCATGAAAAGCGGGGGATTGATCAGCGATAACCACCCCTTTGGCATCGAGATCGTGAGCGACGCAGTCCAACTGCAGCAAAACAATTACGTCCAGTGATGCGTCCGACATGAAAGACAGACCTGCACCGCGAGCAGAATGAACAGCGTAGGCCGAAACAGCCAGAGCCGACCTATTACTATCGAATTCGTGAGCGAAAGAATCCATCTGTAACGACACAAATACGGCAAGCAATGCGCCCAACATGAACGCTAGACGTGAATCGCGAGCAGCATGAAAAGCGGGGGATTGATCAGCGATAACCACCCCTTTGGCATCGAGATCGTGAGCGACGCAGTCCAACTGCAGCAAAACAATTACGTCCAGCGATGCGTCCGGCATGAAAGACAGACCTGCACCGCGAGCAGAATGAACAGCGTAGGCTGAAACAGCCAGAGCCGACCTATTACTATCGAATTCGTGAGCGAAAGAATCCATCTGTAACGACACAAATACGGCAAGCAATGCGCCCAAACATGAACGCTAGACGTGAATCGCGAGCAGCATGAAAAGCGGGGGATTTATCAGCGATAACCACCCCTTTGGCATCGAGATCGTGAGCGACGCAGTCCAACTGCAGCAAAACAATTACGTCCAGCGATGCGTCCGACATGAAAGACAGACCTGCACCGCGAGCAGAATGAACAGCGTAGGCCGAAACAGCCAGAGCCGACCTATTACTATCGAATTCGTGAGCGAAAGAATCCATCTGTAACGACACAAATACGGCAAGCAATGCGCCCAACATGAACGCTAGACGTGAATCGCGAGCATCATGAAAAGCGGGGGATTGATCAGCGATAACCACCCCTTTGGCATCGAGATCGTGAGCGACGCAGTACAACTGCAGCAAAACAATTACGTCCAGCGATGCGTCCGACATGAAAGACAGACCTGCACCGCGAGCAGAATGAACAGCGTAGGCCGAAACAGCCAGAGCCGACCTATTACTATCGAATTCGTGAGCGAAAGAATCCATCTGTAACGACACAAATACGGCAAGCAATGCGCCCAACATGAACGCTAGACGTGAATCGCGAGCATCATGAAAAGCGGGGGATTGATCAGCGATAACCACCCCTTTGGCATCGAGATCGTGAGCGACGCAGTCCAACTGCAGCAAAACAATTACGTCCAGTGATGCGTCCGACATGAAAGACAGACCTGCACCGCGAGCAGAATGAACAGCGTAGGCCGAAACAGCCAGAGCCGACCTATTACTATCGAATTCGTGAGCGAAAGAATCCATCTGTAACGACACAAATACGGCAAGCAATGCGCCCAACATGAACGCTAGACGTGAATCGCGAGCAGCATGAAAAGCGGGGGATTTATCAGCGATAACCACCCCTTTGGCATCGAGATCGTGAGCGACGCAGTCCAACTGCAGCAAAACAATTACGTCCAGTGATGCGTCCGACATGAAAGACAGACCTGCACCGCGAGCTGAATGAACAGCGTAGGCCGAAACAGCCAGAGCCCACCTATTACTGTCGAATTCGTGAGCGAAAGAATCCATCTGTAACGACACAAATACGGCAAGCAATGCGCCCAACATGAACGCTAGACGTGAATCGCGAGCAGCATGAAAAGCGGGGGATTTATCAGCGATAACCACCCCTTTGGCATCGAGATCGTGAGCGACGCAGTCCAACTGCAGCAAAACAATTACGTCCAGTGATGCGTCCGACATGAAAGACAGACCTGCACCGCGAGCAGAATGAACAGCGTAGGCTGAAACAGCCAGAGCCCACCTATTACTGTCGAATTCGTGAGCGGATGAATCCATCTGTAACGACACAAATACGGCAAGCAATGCGCCCAACATGAACGCTAGACGTGAATCGCGAGCAGCATGAAAAGCGGGGGATTTATCAGCGATAACCACCCCTTTGGCATCGAGATCGTAAGCGACGCAGTCCAACTGCAGCAAAACAATTACGTCCAGTGATGCGTCCGACATGAAAGACAGACCTGCACCGCGAGCAGAATGAACAGCGTAGGCTGAAACAGCCAGAGCCCACCTATTACTGTCGAATTCGTGAGCGAAAGAATCCATCTGTAACGACACAAATACGGCAAGCAATGCGCCCAACATGAACGCTAGACGTGAATCGCGAGCAGCATGAAAAGCGGGGGATTTAACAGCGATAACGACCCCTTTGGCATCGAGATCGTGAGCGACGCAGTACAACTGCAGCAAAACAATTACGTCCAGTGATGCGTCCGACATGAAAGACAGACCTGCACCGCGAGCAGAATGAACAGCGTAGGCTGAAACAGCCAGAGCCCACCTATTACTGTCGAATTCGTGAGCGGATGAATCCATCTGTAACGACACAAATACGGCAAGCAATGCGCCCAACATGAACGCTAGACGTGAATCGCGAGCAGCACGAAAAGCGGGGGATTTATCAGCGATAACCACCCCTTTGGCATCGAGATCGTGAGTGACGCAGTCCAACTGCAGCAAAACAATTACGTCCAGCGATGCGTCCGGCATGAAAGACAGACCTGCACCGCGAGCAGAATGAACAGCGTAGGCTGAAACAGCCAGAGCCCACCTATTACTGTCGAATTCGTGAGCGGATGAATCCATCTGTAACGACACAAATACGGCAAGCAATGCGCCCAACATGAACGCTAGACGTGAATCGCGAGCAGCACGAAAAGCGGGGGATTTATCAGCGATAACCACCCCTTTGGCATCGAGATCGTGAGCGACGCAGTACAACTGCAGCAAAACAATTACGTCCAGTGATGCGTCCGACATGAAAGACAGACCTGCACCGCGAGCAGAATGAACAGCGTAGGCCGAAACAGCCAGAGCCCACCTATTACTGTCGAATTCGTGAGCGGATGAATCCATCTGTAACGACACAAATACGGCAAGCAATGCGCCCAACATGAACGCTAGACGTGAATCGCGAGCAGCACGAAAAGCGGGGGATTTATCAGCGATAACCACCCCTTTGGCATCGAGATCGTGAGTGACGCAGTCCAACTGCAGCAAAACAATTACGTCCAGTGATGCGTCCGGCATGAAAGACAGACCTGCACCGCG
This sequence comes from Amblyomma americanum, assembly GCF_052857255.1. Lineage (NCBI taxonomy): Eukaryota > Metazoa > Arthropoda > Arachnida > Ixodida > Ixodidae > Amblyomma > Amblyomma americanum. Next base: position 158,446,771 of record NC_135503.1, read on the forward strand.
AGCAGAATGAACAGCGTAGGCTGAAACAGCCAGAGCCCACCTATTACTGTCGAATTCGTGAGCGGATGAATCCATCTGTAACGACACAAATACGGCAAGCAATGCGCCCAACATGAACGCTAGACGTGAATCGCGAGCAGCACGAAAAGCGGGGGATTTATCAGCGATAACCACCCCTTTGGCATCGAGATCGTGAGCGACGCAGTACAACTGCAGCAAAACAATTACGTCCAGTGATGCGTCCGACATGAAAGACAGACCTGCACCGCGAGCAGAATGAACAGCGTAGGCCGAAACAGCCAGAGCCCACCTATTACTGTCGAATTCGTGAGCGGATGAATCCATCTGTAACGACACAAATACGGCAAGCAATGCGCCCAACATGAACGCTAGACGTGAATCGCGAGCAGCACGAAAAGCGGGGGATTTATCAGCGATAACCACCCCTTTGGCATCGAGATCGTGAGTGACGCAGTACAACTGCAGCAAAACAATTACGTCCAGTGATGCGTCCGGCATGAAAGACAGACCTGCACCGCGAGCAGAATGAACAGCGTAGGCTGAAACAGCCAGAGCCCACCTATTACTGTCGAATTCGTGAGCGGATGAATCCATCTGTAACGACACAAATACGGCAAGCAATGCGCCCAACATGAACGCTAGACGTGAATCGCGAGCAGCACGAAAAGCGGGGGATTTATCAGCGATAACCACCCCTTTGGCATCGAGATCGTGAGCGACGCAGTACAACTGCAGCAAAACAATTACGTCCAGTGATGCGTCCGACATGAAAGACAGACCTGCACCGCGAGCAGAATGAACAGCGTAGGCCGAAACAGCCAGAGCCCACCTATTACTGTCGAATTCGTGAGCGGATGAATCCATCTGTAACGACACAAATACGGCAAGCAATGCGCCCAACATGAACGCTAGACGTGAATCGCGAGCAGCATGAAAAGCGGGGGATTTATCAGCGATAACCACCCCTTTGGCATCGAGATCGTGAGCGACGCATTCCAACTGCAGCAAAACAAATACGTCCAGAGATGCGTCCGGCATGAAAGACAGACCTGCACCGCGAGCAGAATGAACAGCGTAGGCCGAAACAGCCAGAGCCGACCTATTACTATCGAATTCGTGAGCGAAAGAATCCATCTGTAACGACACAAATACGGCAAGCAATGCGCCCAACATGAACGCTAGACGTGAATCGCGAGCAGCATGAAAAGCGGGGGATTTATCAGCGATAACCACCCCTTTGGCATCGAGATCGTGAGCGACGCAGTCCAACTGCAGCAAAATAATTACGTCCAGCGATGCGTCCGACATGAAAGACAGACCTGCACCGCGAGCAGAATGAACAGCGTAGGCCGAAACAGCCAGAGCCGACCTATTACTATCGAATTCGTGAGCGAAAGAATCCATCTGTAACGACATAAATACGGCAAGCAATGCGCCCAACATGAACGCTAGACGTGAATCGCGAGCAGCATGAAAAGCGGGGGATTGATCAGCGATAACCACCCCTTTGGCATCGAGATCGTGAGCGACGCAGTCCAACTGCAGCAAAACAATTACGTCCAGTGATGCGTCCGACATGAAAGACAGACCTGCACCGCGAGCAGAATGAACAGCGTAGGCCGAAACAGCCAGAGCCGACCTATTACTATCGAATTCGTGAGCGAAAGAATCCATCTGTAACGACACAAATACGGCAAGCAATGCGCCCAACATGAACGCTAGACGTGAATCGCGAGCAGCATGAAAAGCGGGGGATTTATCAGCGATAACCACCCCTTTGGCATCGAGATCGTGAGCGACGCAGTCCAACTGCAGCAAAATAATTACGTCCAGCGATGCGTCCGACATGAAAGACAGACCTGCACCGCGAGCAGAATGAACAGCGTAGGCCGAAACAGCCAGAGCCGACCTATTACTATCGAATTCGTGAGCGAAAGAATCCATCTGTAACGACATAAATACGGCAAGCAATGCGCCCAACATGAACGCTAGACGTGAATCGCGAGCAGCATGAAAAGCGGGGGATTGATCAGCGATAACCACCCCTTTGGCATCGAGATCGTGAGCGACGCAGTCCAACTGCAGCAAAACAATTACGTCCAGTGATGCGTCCGACATGAAAGACAGACCTGCACCGCGAGCAGAATGAACAGCGTAGGCCGAAACAGCCAGAGCCGACCTATTACTATCGAATTCGTGAGCGAAAGAATCCATCTGTAACGACACAAATACGGCAAGCAATGCGCCCAACATGAACGCTAGACGTGAATCGCGAGCAGCATGAAAAGCGGGGGATTGATCAGCGATAACCACCCCTTTGGCATCGAGATCGTGAGCGACGCAGTCCAACTGCAGCAAAACAATTACGTCCAGCGATGCGTCCGGCATGAAAGACAGACCTGCACCGCGAGCAGAATGAACAGCGTAGGCTGAAACAGCCAGAGCCGACCTATTACTATCGAATTCGTGAGCGAAAGAATCCATCTGTAACGACACAAATACGGCAAGCAATGCGCCCAAACATGAACGCTAGACGTGAATCGCGAGCAGCATGAAAAGCGGGGGATTTAACAGCGATAACCACCCCTTTGGCATCGAGATCGTGAGCGACGCAGTCCAACTGCAGCAAAACAATTACGTCCAGCGATGCGTCCGGCATGAAAGACAGACCTGCACCGCGAGCAGAATGAACAGCGTAGGCTGAAACAGCCAGAGCCGACCTATTACTATCGAATTCGTGAGCGAAAGAATCCATCTGTAACAACACAAATACGGCAAGCAATGCGCCCAACATGAACGCTAGACGTGAATCGCGAGCAGCATGAAAAGCAGGGGATTTAACAGCGATAACCACCCCTTTGGCATCGAGATCGTGAGCGACGCAGTACAACTGCAGCAAAACAATTACGTCCAGCGATGCGTCCGGCATGAAAGACAGACCTGCACCGCGAGCAGAATGAACAGCGTAGGCTGAAACAGCCAGAGCCCACCTATTACTGTCGAATTCGTGAGCGGATGAATCCATCTGTAACGACACAAATACGGCAAGCAATGCGCCCAACATGAACGCTAGACGTGAATCGCGAGCAGCACGAAAAGCGGGGGATTTATCAGCGATAACCACCCCTTTGGCATCGAGATCGTGAGCGACGCAGTACAACTGCAGCAAAACAATTACGTCCAGTGATGCGTCCGACATGAAAGACAGACCTGCACCGCGAGCAGAATGAACAGCGTAGGCCGAAACAGCCAGAGCCCACCTATTACTGTCGAATTCGTGAGCGGATGAATCCATCTGTAACGACACAAATACGGCAAGCAATGCGCCCAACATGAACACTAGACGTGAATCGCGAGCAGCATGAAAAGCGGGGGATTTATCAGCGATAACCACCCCTTTGGCATCGAGATCGTGAGCGACGCATTCCAACTGCAGCAAAACAAATACGTCCAGCGATGCGTCCGACATGAAAGACAGACCTGCACCGCGAGCAGAATGAACAGCGTAGGCCGAAACAGCCAGAGCCCACCTATTACTGTCGAATTCGTGAGCGGATGAATCCATCTGTAACGACACAAATACGGCAAGCAATGCGCCCAACATGAACGCTAGACGTGAATCGCGAGCAGCACGAAAAGCGGGGGATTTATCAGCGATAACCACCCCTTTGGCATCGAGATCGTGAGCGACGCAGTACAACTGCAGCAAAACAATTACGTCCAGTGATGCGTCCGACATGAAAGACAGACCTGCACCGCGAGCAGAATGAACAGCGTAGGCTGAAACAGCCAGAGCCCACCTATTACTGTCGAATTCGTGAGCGGATGAATCCATCTGTAACGACACAAATACGGCAAGCAATGCGCCCAACATGAACGCTAGACGTGAATCGCGAGCAGCACGAAAAGCGCGGGATTTATCAGCGATAACCACCCCTTTGGCATCGAGATCGTGAGCGACGCAGTACAACTGCAGCAAAACAATTACGTCCAGTGATGCGTCCGACATGAAAGACAGACCTGCACCGCGAGCAGAATGAACAGCGTAGGCCGAAACAGCCAGAGCCCACCTATTACTGTCGAATTCGTGAGCGGATGAATCCATCTGTAACGACACAAATACGGCAAGCAATGCGCCCAACATGAACGCTAGACGTGAATCGCGAGCAGCATGAAAAGCGGGGGATTTATCAGCGATAACCACCCCTTTGGCATCGAGATCGTGAGCGACGCAGTACAACTGCAGCAAAACAATTACGTCCAGCGATGCGTCCGACATGAAAGACAGACCTGCACCGCGAGCAGAATGAACAGCGTAGGCCGAAACAGCCAGAGCCGACCTATTACTATCGAATTCGTGAGCGAAAGAATCCATCTGTAACGACACAAATACGGCAAGCAATGCGCCCAACATGAACGCTAGACGTGAATCGCGAGCAGCATGAAAAGCGGGGGATTTAACAGCGATAACCACCCCTTTGGCATCGAGATCGTGAGCGACGCAGTACAACTGCAGCAAAACAATTACGTCCAGCGATGCGTCCGACATGAAAGACAGACCTGCACCGCGAGCAGAATGAACAGCGTAGGCCGAAACAGCCAGAGCCGACCTATTACTGTCGAATTCGTGAGCGAAAGAATCCATCTGTAACAACACAAATACGGCAAGCAATGCGCCCAACATGAACGCTAGACGTGAATCGCGAGCAGCACGAAAAGCGGGGGATTTAACAGCGATAACCACCCCTTTGGCATCGAGATCGTGAGCGACGCAGTCCAACTGCAGCAAAACAATTACGTCCAGTGATGCGTCCGACATGAAAGACAGACCTGCAAAGCGAGCAGAATGAACAGCGTAGGCCGAAACAGCCAGAGCCGACCTATTACTATCGAATTCGTGAGCGAAAGAATTCATCTGTAACGACACAAATACGGCAAGCAATGCGCCCAACATGAACGCTAGACGTGAATCGCGAGCAGCATGAAAAGCGGGGGATTTAACAGCGATAACCACCCCTTTGGCATCGAGATCGTGAGCGACGCAGTACAACTGCAGCAAAACAATTACGTCCAGCGATGCGTCCGACATGAAAGACAGACCTGCACCGCGAGCAGAATGAACAGCGTAGGCCGAAACAGCCAGAGCCGACCTATTACTATCGAATTCGTGAGCGAAAAAATCCATCTGTAACAACACAAATACGGCAAGCAATGCGCCCAACATGAACGCTAGACGTGAATCGCGAGCAGCACGAAAAGCGGGGGATTTAACAGCGATAACCACCCCTTTGGCATCGAGATCGTGAGCGACGCAGTCCAACTGCAGCAAAACAATTACGTCCAGCGATGCGTCCGACATGAAAGACCGACCTGCACCGCGAGCAGAATGAACAGCGTAGGCCGAAACAGCCAGAGCCGACCTATTACTATCGAATTCGTGAGCGAAAGAATCCATCTGTAACAACACAAATACGGCAAGCAATGCGCCCAACATGAACGCTAGACGTGAATCGCGAGCAGCATGAAAAGCGGGGGATTTAACAGCGATAACCACCCCTTTGGCATCGAGATCGTGAGCGACGCAGTACAACTGCAGCAAAACAATTACGTCCAGCGATGCGTCCGACATGAAAGACAGACCTGCACCGCGAGCAGAATGAACAGCGTAGGCCGAAACAGCCAGAGCCGACCTATTACTATCGAATTCGTGAGCGAAAGAATCCATCTGTAACAACACAAATACGGCAAGCAATGCGCCCAACATGAACGCTAGACGTGAATCGCGAGCAGCACGAAAAGCGGGGGATTTAACAGCGATAACCACCCCTTTGGCATCGAGATCGTGAGCGACGCAGTCCAACTGCAGCAAAACAATTACGTCCAGTGATGCATCCGACATGAAAGACAGACCTGCAAAGCGAGCAGAATGAACAGCGTAGGCCGAAACAGCCAGAGCCGACCTATTACTATCGAATTCGTGAGCGAAAGAATTCATCTGTAACGACACAAATACGGCAAGCAATGCGCCCAACATGAACGCTAGACGTGAATCGCGAGCAGCATGAAAAGCGGGGGATTTAACAGCGATAACCACCCCTTTGGCATCGAGATCGTGAGCGACGCAGTACAACTGCAGCAAAACAATTACGTCCAGCGATGGGTCCGACATGAAAGACAGACCTGCACCGCGAGCAGAATGAACAGCGTAGGCCGAAACAGCCAGAGCCGACCTATTACTATCGAATTCGTGAGCGAAAAAATCCATCTGTAACAACACAAATACGGCAAGCAATGCGCCCAACATGAACGCTAGACGTGAATCGCGAGCAGCACGAAAAGCGGGGGATTTAACAGCGATAACCACCCCTTTGGCATCGAGATCGTGAGCGACGCAGTCCAACTGCAGCAAAACAAATACGTCCAGCGATGCGTCCGGCATGAAAGACAGACCTGCACCGCGAGCAGAATGAACAGCGTAGGCTGAAACAGCCAGAGCCGACCTATTACTATCGAATTCGTGAGCGAAAGAATCCATCTGTAACGACACAAATACGGCAAGCAATGCGCCCAAACATGAACGCCAGACGTGAATCGCGAGCAGCATGAAAAGCGGGGGATTTAACAGCGATAACCACCCCTTTGGCATCGAGATCGTGAGCGACGCAGTCCAACTGCAGCAAAACAATTACGTCCAGTGATGCGTCCGACATGAAAGACAGACCTGCAAAGCGAGCAGAATGAACAGCGTAGGCCGAAACAGCCAGAGCCCACCTATTACTGTCGAATTCGTGAGCGAAGGAATCCATCTGTAACAACACAAATACGGCAAGCAATGCGCCCAACATGAACGCTAGACGTGAATCGCGAGCAGCATGAAAAGCGGGGGATTTAACAGCGATAACCACCCCTTTGGCATCGAGATCGTGAGCGACGCAGTCCAACTGCAGCAAAACAATTACGTCCAGTGATGCGTCCGACATGAAAGACAGACCTGCAAAGCGAGCAGAATGAACAGCGTAGGCCGAAACAGCCAGAGCCCACCTATTACTGTCGAATTCGTGAGCGAAAGAATCCATCTGTAACGACACAAATACGGCAAGCAATGCGCCCAACATGAACGCTAGACGTGAATCGCGAGCAGCACGAAAAGCGGGGGATTTAACAGCGATAACCACCCCTTTGGCATCGAGATCGTGAGCGACGCAGTCCAACTGCAGCAAAACAAATACGTCCAGCGATGCGTCCGGCATGAAAGACAGACCTGCACCGCGAGCAGAATGAACAGCGTAGGCTGAAACAGCCAGAGCCGACCTATTACTATCGAATTCGTGAGCGAAAGAATCCATCTGTAACAACACAAATACGGCAAGCAATGCGCCCAACATGAACGCTAGACGTGAATCGCGAGCAGCACGAAAAGCGGGGGATTTATCAGCGATAACCACCCCTTTGGCATCGAGATCGTGAGCGACGCAGTCCAACTGCAGCAAAACAAATACGTCCAGCGATGCGTCCGGCATGAAAGACAGACCTGCACCGCGAGCAGAATGAACAGCGTAGGCTGAAACAGCCAGAGCCGACCTATTACTATCGAATTCGTGAGCGAAAGAATCCATCTGTAACGACACAAATAGGGCAAGCAATGCGCCCAACATGAACGCTAGACGTGAATCGCGAGCAGCATGAAAAGCGGGGGATTTAACAGCGATAACCACCCCTTTGGCATCGAGATCGTGAGCGACGCAGTCCAACTGCAGCAAAACAATTACGTCCAGTGATGCGTCCGACATGAAAGACAGACCTGCACCGCGAGCAGAATGAACAGCGTAGGCTGAAATAGCCAGAGCCGACCTATTACTATCGAATTCGTGAGCGAAAGAATCCATCTGTAACGACACAAATAGGGCAAGCAATGCGCCCAACATGAACGCTAGACGTGAATCGCGAGCAGCATGAAAAGCGGGGGATTTAACAGCGATAACCACCCCTTTGGCATCGAGATCGTGAGCGACGCAGTCCAACTGCAGCAAAACAAATACGTCCAGCGATGCGTCCGGCATGAAAGACAGACCTGCACCGCGAGCAGAATGAACAGCGTAGGCTGAAACAGCCAGAGCCGACCTATTACTATCGAATTCGTGAGCGAAAGAATCCATCTGTAACAACACAAATACGGCAAGCAATGCGCCCAACATGAACGCTAGACGTGAATCGCGAGCAGCACGAAAAGCGGGGGATTTATCAGCGATAACCACCCCTTTGGCATCGAGATCGTGAGCGACGCAGTCCAACTGCAGCAAAACAAATACGTCCAGCGATGCGTCCGGCATGAAAGACAGACCTGCACCGCGAGCAGAATGAACAGCGTAGGCTGAAATAGCCAGAGCCGACCTATTACTATCGAATTCGTGAGCGAAAGAATCCATCTGTAACGACACAAATAGGGCAAGCAATGCGCCCAACATGAACGCTAGACGTGAATCGCGAGCAGCATGAAAAGCGGGGGATTTAACAGCGATAACCACCCCTTTGGCATCGAGATCGTGAGCGACGCAGTCCAACTGCAGCAAAACAATTACGTCCAGTGATGCGTCCGACATGAAAGACAGACCTGCACCGCGAGCAGAATGAACAGCGTAGGCCGAAACAGCCAGAGCCGACCTATTACTATCGAATTCGTGAGCGAAAGAATTCATCTGTAACGACACAAATACGGCAAGCAATGCGCCCAACATGAACGCTAGACGTGAATCGCGAGCAGCATGAAAAGCGGGGGATTGATCAGCGATAACCACCCCTTTGGCATCGAGATCGTGAGCGACGCAGTCCAACTGCAGCAAAACAATTACGTCCAGTGATGCGTCCGACATGAAAGACAGACCTGCACCGCGAGCAGAATGAACAGCGTAGGCCGAAACAGCCAGAGCCGACCTATTACTATCGAATTCGTGAGCGAAAGAATCCATCTGTAACGACACAAATACGGCAAGCAATGCGCCCAACATGAACGCTAGACGTGAATCGCGAGCAGCATGAAAAGCGGGGGATTGATCAGCGATAACCACCCCTTTGGCATCGAGATCGTGAGCGACGCAGTCCAACTGCAGCAAAACAATTACGTCCAGCGATGCGTCCGGCATGAAAGACAGACCTGCACCGCGAGCAGAATGAACAGCGTAGGCTGAAACAGCCAGAGCCGACCTATTACTATCGAATTCGTGAGCGAAAGAATCCATCTGTAACGACACAAATACGGCAAGCAATGCGCCCAAACATGAACGCTAAACGTGAATCGCGAGCAGCATGAAAAGCGGGGGATTTAACAGCGATAACCACCCCTTTGGCATCGAGATCGTGAGCGACGCAGTCCAACTGCAGCAAAACAATTACGTCCAGTGATGCGTCCGACAAGAAAGACAGACCTGCACCGCGAGCAGAATGAACAGCGTAGGCTGAAACAGCCAGAGCCGACCTATTACTATCGAATTCGTGAGCGAAAGAAACCATCTGTAACAACACAAATACGGCAAGCAATGCGCCCAACATGAACGCTAGACGTGAATCGCGAGCAGCACGAAAAGCGGGGGATTTAACAGCGATAACCACCCCTTTGGCATCGAGATCGTGAGCGACGCAGTCCAACTGCAGCAAAACAAATACGTCCAGCGATGCGTCCGGCATGAAAGACAGACCTGCACCGCGAGCAGAATGAACAGCGTAGGCTGAAACAGCCAGAGCCGACCTATTACTATCGAATTCGTGAGCGAAAGAATCCATCTGTAACGACACAAATACGGCAAGCAATGCGCCCAACATGAACGCTAGACGTGAATCGCGAGCAGCACGAAAAGCGGGGGATTTAACAGCGATAACCACCCCTTTGGCATCGAGATCGTGAGCGACGCAGTCCAACTGCAGCAAAACAATTACGTCCAGTGATGCGTCCGACAAGAAAGACAGACCTGCACCGCGAGCAGAATGAACAGCGTAGGCCGAAACAGCCAGAGCCGACCTATTACTGTCGAATTCGTGAGCGAAAGAATCCATCTGTAACGACACAAATATGGCAAGCAATGCGCCCAACATGAACGCTAGACGTGAATCGCGAGCAGCACGAAAAGCGGGGGGATTTATCAGCGATAACCACCCCTTTGGCATCGAGATCGTGAGCGACGCAGTCCAACTGCAGCAAAACAAATACGTCCAGCGATGCGTCCGGCATGAAAGACAGACCTGCACCGCGAGCAGAATGAACAGCGTAGGCCGAAACAGCCAGAGCCGACCTATTACTATCGAATTCGTGAGCGAAAGAATCCATCTGTAACAACACAAATACGGCAAGCAATGCGCCCAACATGAACGCTAGACGTGAATCGCGAGCAGCATGAAAAGCGGGGGATTTAACAGCGATAACCACCCCTTTGGCATCGAGATCGTGAGCGACGCAGTCCAACTGCAGCAAAACAATTACGTCCAGTGATGCGTCCGACATGAAAGACAGACCTGCAAAGCGAGCAGAATGAACAGCGTAGGCCGAAACAGCCAGAGCCCACCTATTACTGTCGAATTCGTGAGCGAAAGAATCCATCTGTAACGACACAAATACGGCAAGCAATGCGCCCAACATGAACGCTAGACGTGAATCGCGAGCAGCACGAAAAGCGGGGGATTTAACAGCGATAACCACCCCTTTGGCATCGAGATCGTGAGCGACGCAGTCCAACTGCAGCAAAACAAATACGTCCAGCGATGCGTCCGGCATGAAAGACAGACCTGCACCGCGAGCAGAATTAACAGCGTAGGCTGAAACAGCCAGAGCCGACCTATTACTATCGAATTCGTGAGCGAAAGAATCCATCTGTAACAACACAAATACGGCAAGCAATGCGCCCAACATGAACGCTAGACGTGAATCGCGAGCAGCACGAAAAGCGGGGGATTTATCAGCGATAACCACCCCTTTGGCATCGAGATCGTGAGCGACGCAGTCCAACTGCAGCAAAACAAATACGTCCAGCGATGCGTCCGGCATGAAAGACAGACCTGCACCGCGAGCAGAATGAACAGCGTAGGCCGAAACAGCCAGAGCCGACCTATTACTATCGAATTCGTGAGCGAAAGAATCCATCTGTAACGACACAAATAGGGCAAGCAATGCGCCCAACATGAACGCTAGACGTGAATCGCGAGCAGCATGAAAAGCGGGGGATTTATCAGCGATAACCACCCCTTTGGCATCGAGATCGTGAGCGACGCAGTCCAACTGCAGCAAAACAAATACGTCCAGCGATGCGTCCGGCATGAAAGACAGACCTGCACCGCGAGCAGAATGAACAGCGTAGGCTGAAATAGCCAGAGCCGACCTATTACTATCGAATTCGTGAGCGAAAGAATCCATCTGTAACGACACAAATAGGGCAAGCAATGCGCCCAACATGAACGCTAGACGTGAATCGCGAGCAGCATGAAAAGCGGGGGATTTAACAGCGATAACCACCCCTTTGGCATCGAGATCGTGAGCGACGCAGTCCAACTGCAGCAAAACAATTACGTCCAGTGATGCGTCCGACATGAAAGACAGACCTGCACCGCGAGCAGAATGAACAGCGTAGGCCGAAACAGCCAGAGCCCACCTATTACTGTCGAATTCGTGAGCGGATGAATCCATCTGTAACGACACAAATACGGCAAGCAATGCGCCCAACATGAACGCTAGACGTGAATCGCGAGCAGCATGAAAAGCGGGGGATTTAACAGCGATAACCACCCCTTTGGCATCGAGATCGTGAGCGACGCAGTCCAACTGCAGCAAAACAATTACGTCCAGTGATGCGTCCGACATGAAAGACAGACCTGCACCGCGAGCAGAATGAACAGCGTAGGCCGAAACAGCCAGAGCCGACCTATTACTATCGAATTCGTGAGCGAAAGAATTCATCTGTAACGACACAAATACGGCAAGCAATGCGCCCAACATGAACGCTAGACGTGAATCGCGAGCAGCATGAAAAGCGGGGGATTTAACAGCGATAACCACCCCTTTGGCATCGAGATCGTGAGCGACGCAGTACAACTGCAGCAAAACAATTACGTCCAGCGATGCGTCCGACATGAAAGACAGACCTGCACCGCGAGCAGAATGAACAGCGTAGGCCGAAACAGCCAGAGCCCACCTATTACTGTCGAATTCGTGAGCGGATGAATCCATCTGTAACGACACAAATACGGCAAGCAATGCGCCCAACGTGAACGCTAGACGTGAATCGCGAGCAGCATGAAAAGCGGGGGATTTAACAGCGATAACCACCCCTTTGGCATCGAGATCGTGAGCGACGCAGTCCAACTGCAGCAAAACAAATACGTCCAGCGATGCGTCCGACATGAAAGACAGACCTGCACCGCGAGCAGAATGAACAGCGTAGGCCGAAACAGCCAGAGCCCACCTATTACTGTCGAATTCGTGAGCGGATGAATCCATCTGTAACGACACAAATACGGCAAGCAATGCGCCCAACGTGAACGCTAGACGTGAATCGCGAGCAGCACGAAAAGCGGGCGATTTATCAGCGATAACCACCCCTTTGGCATCGAGATCGTGAGCGACGCAGTCCAACTGCAGCAAAACAAATACGTCCAGCGATGCGTCCGGCATGAAAGACAGACCTGCACCGCGAGCAGAATGAACAGCGTAGGCCGAAACAGCCAGAGCCGACCTATTACTATCGAATTCGTGAGCGAAAGAATCCATCTGTAACAACACAAATACGGCAAGCAATGCGCCCAACATGAACGCTAGACGTGAATCGCGAGCAGCATGAAAAGCGGGGGATTTAACAGCGATAACCACCCCTTTGGCATCGAGATCGTGAGCGACGCAGTCCAACTGCAGCAAAACAATTACGTCCAGTGATGCGTCCGACAAGAAAGACACACCTGCACCGCGAGCAGAATGAACAGCGTAGGCTGAAACAGCCAGAGCCGACCTATTACTGTCGAATTCGTGAGCGAAAGAATCCATCTGTAACAACACAAATACGGCAAGCAATGCGCCCAACATGAACGCTAGACGTGAATCGCGAGCAGCATGAAAAGCGGGGGATTTAACAGCGATAACCACCCCTTTGGCATCGAGATCGTGAGCGACGCAGTCCAACTGCAGCAAAACAAACACGTCCAGCGATGCGTCCGGCATGAAAGACAGACCTGCACCGCGAGCAGAATGAACAGCGTAGGCTGAAACAGCCAGAGCCGACCTATTACTGTCGAATTCGTGAGCGAAAGAATCCATCTGTAACAACACAAATACGGCAAGCAATGCGCCCAACATGAACGCTAGACGTGAATCGCGAGCAGCATGAAAAGCGGGGGATTTAACAGCGATAACCACCCCTTTGGCATCGAGATCGTGAGCGACGCAGTCCAACTGCAGCAAAACAATTACGTCCAGTGATGCGTCCGACATGAAAGACAGACCTGCAAAGCGAGCAGAATGAACAGCGTAGGCCGAAACAGCCAGAGCCCACCTATTACTGTCGAATTCGTGAGCGAAAGAATCCATCTGTAACGACACAAATACGGCAAGCAATGCGCCCAACATGAACGCTAGACGTGAATCGCGAGCAGCACGAAAAGCGGGGGATTTAACAGCGATAACCACCCCTTTGGCATCGAGATCGTGAGCGACGCAGTCCAACTGCAGCAAAACAAATACGTCCAGCGATGCGTCCGGCATGAAAGACAGACCTGCACCGCGAGCAGAATGAACAGCGTAGGCTGAAATAGCCAGAGCCGACCTATTACTATCGAATTCGTGAGCGAAAGAATCCATCTGTAACAACACAAATACGGCAAGCAATGCGCCCAACATGAACGCTAGACGTGAATCGCGAGCAGCATGAAAATCGGGGGATTTAACAGCGATAACCACCCCTTTGGCATCGAGATCGTGAGCGACGCAGTCCAACTGCAGCAAAACAATTACGTCCAGTGATGCGTCCGACATGAAAGACAGACCTGCAAAGCGAGCAGAATGAACAGCGTAGGCCGAAACAGCCAGAGCCCACCTATTACTGTCGAATTCGTGAGCGAAAGAATCCATCTGTAACAACACAAATACGGCAATCAATGCGCCCAACATGAACGATAGACGTGAATCGCGAGCAGCACGAAAAGCGGGGGATTTATCAGCGATAACCACCCCTTTGGCATCGAGATCGTGAGCGACGCAGTCCAACTGCAGCAAAACAATTACGTCCAGTGATGCGTCCGACATGAAAGACAGACCTGCACCGCGAGCAGAATGAACAGCGTAGGCCTAAACAGCCAGAGCCGACCTATTACTATCGAATTCGTGAGCGAAAGAATCCATCTGTAACAACACAAATACGGCAAGCAATGCGCCCAACATGAACGCTAGACGTGAATCGCGAGCAGCATGAAAAGCGGGGGATTTAACAGCGATAACCACCCCTTTGGCATCGAGATCGTGAGCGACGCAGTCCAACTGCAGCAAAACAATTACGTCCAGTGATGCGTCCGACATGAAAGACAGACCTGCAAAGCGAGCAGAATGAACAGCGTAGGCCGAAACAGCCAGAGCCCACCTATTACTGTCGAATTCGTGAGCGAAAGAATCCATCTGTAACAACACAAATACGGCAATCAATGCGCCCAACATGAACGCTAGACGTGAATCGCGAGCAGCATGAAAAGCGGGGGATTTAACAGCGATAACCACCCCTTTGGCATCGAGATCGTGAGCGACGCAGTCCAACTGCAGCAAAACAATTACGTCCAGTGATGCGTCCGACATGAAAGACAGACCTGCACCGCGAGCAGAATGAACAGCGTAGGCCTAAACAGCCAGAGCCGACCTATTACTATCGAATTCGTGAGCGAAAGAATCCATCTGTAACAACACAAATACGGCAAGCAATGCGCCCAACATGAACGCTAGACGTGAATCGCGAGCAGCATGAAAAGCGGGGGATTTAACAGCGATAACCACCCCTTTGGCATCGAGATCGTGAGCGACGCAGTCCAACTGCAGCAAAACAATTACGTCCAGTGATGCGTCCGACATGAAAGACAGACCTGCAAAGCGAGCAGAATGAACAGCGTAGGCCGAAACAGCCAGAGCCCAGCTATTACTGTCGAATTCGTGAGCGAAAGAATCCATCTGTAACGACACAAATACGGCAAGCAATGCGCCCAACATGAACGCTAGACGTGAATCGCGAGCAGCACGAAAAGCGGGGGATTTATCAGCGATAACCACCCCTTTGGCATCGAGATCGTGTGCGACGCAGTCCAACTGCAGCAAAACAAATACGTCCAGCGATGCGTCCGGCATGAAAGACAGACCTGCACCGCGAGCAGAATGAACAGCGTAGGCTGAAACAGCCAGAGCCGACCTATTACTATCGAATTCGTGAGCGAAAGAATCCATCTGTAACAACACAAATACGGCAAGCAATGCGCCCAACATGAACGATAGACGTGAATCGCGAGCAGCACGAAAAGCGGGGGATTTATCAGCGATAACCACCCCTTTGGCATCGAGATCGTGAGCGACGCAGTCCAACTGCAGCAAAACAAATACGTCCAGCGATGCGTCCGACATGAAAGACAGACCTGCACCGCGAGCAGAATGAACAGCGTAGGCTGAAATAGCCAGAGCCGACCTATTACTATCGAATTCGTGAGCGAAAGAATCCATCTGTAACGACACAAATAGGGCAAGCAATGCGCCCAACATGAACGCTAGACGTGAATCGCGAGCAGCATGAAAAGCGGGGGATTTAACAGCGATAACCACCCCTTTGGCATCGAGATCGTGTGCGACGCAGTCCAACTGCAGCAAAACAAATACGTCCAGCGATGCGTCCGACATGAAAGACAGACCTGCACCGCGAGCAGAATGAACAGCGTAGGCTGAAATAGCCAGAGCCGACCTATTACTATCGAATTCGTGAGCGAAAGAATCCATCTGTAACAACACAAATACGGCAAGCAATGCGCCCAACATGAACGATAGACGTGAATCGCGAGCAGCACGAAAAGCGGGGGATTTATCAGCGATAACCACCCCTTTGGCATCGAGATCGTGTGCGACGCAGTCCAACTGCAGCAAAACAAATACGTCCAGCGATGCGTCCGGCATGAAAGACAGACCTGCACCGCGAGCAGAATGAACAGCGTAGGCTGAAATAGCCAGAGCCGACCTATTACTATCGAATTCGTGAGCGAAAGAATCCATCTGTAACGACACAAATAGGGCAAGCAATGCGCCCAACATGAACGCTAGACGTGAATCGCGAGCAGCATGAAAAGCGGGGGATTTATCAGCGATAACCACCCCTTTGGCATCGAGATAGTGAGCGACGCAGTCCAACTGCAGCAAAACAAATACGTCCAGCGATGCGTCCGACATGAAAGACAGACCTGCACCGCGAGCAGAATGAACAGCGTAGGCTGAAATAGCCAGAGCCGACCTATTACTATCGAATTCGTGAGCGAAAGAATCCATCTGTAACAACACAAATACGGCAAGCAATGCGCCCAACATGAACGATAGACGTGAATCGCGAGCAGCACGAAAAGCGGGGGATTTATCAGCGATAACCACCCCTTTGGCATCGAGATCGTGTGCGACGCAGTCCAACTGCAGCAAAACAAATACGTCCAGCGATGCGTCCGGCATGAAAGACAGACCTGCACCGCGAGCAGAATGAACAGCGTAGGCTGAAATAGCCAGAGCCGACCTATTACTATCGAATTCGTGAGCGAAAGAATCCATCTGTAACGACACAAATAGGGCAAGCAATGCGCCCAACATGAACGCTAGACGTGAATCGCGAGCAGCATGAAAAGCGGGGGATTTAACAGCGATAACCACCCCTTTGGCATCGAGATCGTGAGCGACGCAGTCCAACTGCAGCAAAACAATTACGTCCAGTGATGCGTCCGACATGAAAGACAGACCTGCACCGCGAGCAGAATGAACAGCGTAGGCCGAAACAGCCAGAGCCGACCTATTACTATCGAATTCGTGAGCGAAAGAATCCATCTGTAACAACACAAATACGGCAAGCAATGCGCCCAACATGAACGCTAGACGTGAATCGCGAGCAGCATGAAAAGCGGGGAATTTAACAGCGATAACCACCCCTTTGGCATCGAGATCGTGAGCGACGCAGTCCAACTGCAGCAAAACAATTACGTCCAGTGATGCGTCCGACATGAAATACAGACCTGCAAAGCGAGCAGAATGAACAGCGTAGGCCGAAACAGCCAGAGCCCACCTATTACTGTCGAATTCGTGAGCGAAAGAATCCATCTGTAACGACACAAATATGGCAAGCAATGCGCCCAACATGAACGCTAGACTTGAATCGCGAGCAGCACGAAAAGCGGGGGATTTATCAGCGATAACCACCCCTTTGGCATCGAGATCGTGAGCGACGCAGTCCAACTGCAGCAAAACAAATACGTCCAGCGATGCGTCCGACATGAAAGACAGACCTGCACCGCGAGCAGAATGAACAGCGTAGGCCGAAACAGCCAGAGCCGACCTATTACTATCGAATTCGTGAGCGAAAGAATCCATCTGTAACCACACAAATACGGCAAGCAATGCGCCCAACATGAACGCTAGACGTGAATCGCGAGCAGCATGAAAAGCGGGGGATTTAACAGCGATAACCACCACTTTGGCATCGAGATCGTGAGCGACGCAGTCCAACTGCAGCAAAACAATTACGTCCAGTGATGCGTCCGACATGAAAGACAGACCTGCAAAGCGAGCAGAATGAACAGCGTAGGCCGAAACAGCCAGAGCCCACCTATTACTGTCGAATTCGTGAGCGAAAGAATCCATCTGTAACGACACAAATACGGCAAGCAATGCGCCCAACATGAACGCTAGACGTGAATCGCGAGCAGCACGAAAAGCGGGGGATTTAACAGCGATAACCACCCCTTTGGCATCGAGATCGTGAGCGACGCAGTCCAACTGCAGCAAAACAAATACGTCCAGCGATGCGTCCGACATGAAAGACAGACCTGCACCGCGAGCAGAATGAACAGCGTAGGCTGAAACAGCCAGAGCCGACCTATTACTATCGAATTCGTGAGCGAAAGAATCCATCTGTAACAACACAAATACGGCAAGCAATGCGCCCAACATGAACGCTAGACGTGAATCGCGAGCAGCACGAAAAGCGGGGGATTTATCAGCGATAACCACCCCTTTGGCATCGAGATCGTGAGCGACGCAGTCCAACTGCAGCAAAACAATTACGTCCAGTGATGCGTCCGACATGAAAGACAGACCTGCAAAGCGAGCAGAATGAACAGCGTAGGCTGAAACAGCCAGAGCCGACCTATTACTATCGAATTCGTGAGCGAAAGAATCCATCTGTAACAACACAAATACGGCAAGCAATGCGCCCAACATGAACGCTAGACGTGAATCGCGAGCAGCACGAAAAGCGGGGGATTTATCAGCGATAACCACCCCTTTGGCATCGAGATCGTGAGCGACGCAGTCCAACTGCAGCAAAACAATTACGTCCAGTGATGCGTCCGACATGAAAGACAGACCTGCAAAGCGAGCAGAATGAACAGCGTAGGCCGAAACAGCCAGAGCCCACCTATTACTGTCGAATTCGTGAGCGAAAGAATCCATCTGTAACGACACAAATACGGCAAGCAATGCGCCCAACATGAACGCTAGACGTGAATCGCGAGCAGCATGAAAAGCGGGGGATTTAACAGCGATAACCACCCCTTTGGCATCGAGATCGTGAGCGACGCAGTCCAACTGCAGCAAAACAATTACGTCCAGTGATGCGTCCGACATGAAAGACAGACCTGCACCGCGAGCAGAATGAACAGCGTAGGCCGAAACAGCCAGAGCCGACCTATTACTATCGAATTCGTGAGCGAAAGAATCCATCTGTAACGACACAAATACGGCAAGCAATGCGCAAAACATGAACGCTAGACGTGAATCGCGAGCAGCACGAAAAGCGGGGGATTTAACAGCGATAACCACCCCTTTGGCATCGAGATCGTGAGCGACGCAGTCCAACTGCAGCAAAACAAACACGTCCAGCGATGCGTCCGGCATGAAAGACAGACCTGCACCGCGAGCAGAATGAACAGCGTAGGCCGAAACAGCCAGAGCCGACCTATTACTGTCGAATTCATGAGCGAAAGAATCCATCTGTAACGACACAAATACAGCAAGCAATGCGCCCAAACATGAACGCTAGACGTGAATCGCGAGCAGCATGAAAAGCGGGGGATTTAACAGCGATAACCACCCCTTTGGCATCGAGATCGTGAGCGACGCAGTCCAACTGCAGCAAAACAATTACGTCCAGTGATGCGTCCGACATGAAAGACAGACCTGCAAAGCGAGCAGAATGAACAGCGTAGGCCGAAACAGCCAGAGCCCACCTATTACTGTCGAATTCGTGAGCGAAAGAATCCATCTGTAACGACACAAATACGGCAAGCAATGCGCAAAACATGAACGCTAGACGTGAATCGCGAGCAGCACGAAAAGCGGGGGATTTAACAGCGATAACCACCCCTTTGGCATCGAGATCGTGAGCGACGCAGTCCAACTGCAGCAAAACAAACACGTCCAGCGATGCGTCCGGCATGAAAGACAGACCTGCACCGCGAGCAGAATGAACAGCGTAGGCTGAAACAGCCAGAGCCGACCTATTACTATCGAATTCGTGAGCGAAAGAATCCATCTGTAACGACACAAATACGGCAAGCAATGCGCCCAAACATGAACGCTAGACGTGAATCGCGAGCAGCATGAAAAGCGGGGGATTTAACAGCGATAACCACCCCTTTGGCATCGAGATCGTGAGCGACGCAGTCCAACTGCAGCAAAACAATTACGTCCAGTGATGCGTCCGACAAGAAAGACACACCTGCACCGCGAGCAGAATGAACAGCGTAGGCCGAAACAGCCAGAGCCGACCTATTACTGTCGAATTCATGAGCGAAAGAATCCATCTGTAACGACACAAATATGGCAAGCAATGCGCCCAACATGAACGCTAGACGTGAATCGCGAGCAGCACGAAAAGCGGGGGGATTTATCAGCGATAACCACCCCTTTGGCATCGAGATCGTGAGCGACGCAGTCCAACTGCAGCAAAACAAATACGTCCAGCGATGCGTCCGGCATGAAAGACAGACCTGCACCGCGAGCAGAATGAACAGCGTAGGCCGAAACAGCCAGAGCCCACCTATTACTGTCGAATTCGTGAGCGAAAGAATCCATCTGTAACGACACAAATACGGCAAGCAATGCGCCCAACATGAACGCTAGACGTGAATCGCGAGCAGCATGAAAAGCGGGGGATTTAACAGCGATAACCACCCCTTTGGCATCGAGATCGTGAGCGACGCAGTCCAACTGCAGCAAAACAATTACGTCCAGTGATGCGTCCGACAAGAAAGACAGACCTGCACCGCGAGCAGAATGAACAGCGTAGGCCGAAACAGCCAGAGCCGACCTATTACTATCGAATTCGTGAGCGAAAGAATCCATCTGTAACGACACAAATACGGCAAGCAATGCGCCCAAACATGAACGCTAGACGTGAATCGCGAGCAGCATGAAAAGCGGGGGATTTAACAGCGATAACCACCCCTTTGGCATCGAGATCGTGAGCGACGCAGTCCAACTGCAGCAAAACAAATACGTCCAGCGATGCATCCGGCATGAAAGACACACCTGCACCGCGAGCAGAATGAACAGCGTAGGCCGAAACAGCCAGAGCCCACCTATTACTATCGAATTCGTGAGCGAAAGAATCCATCTGTAACAACACAAATACGGCAAGCAATGCGCCCAACATGAACGCTAGACGTGAATCGCGAGCAGCATGAAAAGCGGGGGATTTAACAGCGATAACCACCCCTTTGGCATCGAGATCGTGAGCGACGCAGTCCAACTGCAGCAAAACAATTACGTCCAGTGATGCGTCCGACATGAAAGACAGACCTGCAAAGCGAGCAGAATGAACAGCGTAGGCCGAAACAGCCAGAGCCCACCTATTACTGTCGAATTCGTGAGCGAAAGAATCCATCTGTAACGACACAAATACGGCAAGCAATGCGCCCAACATGAACGCTAGACGTGAATCGCGAGCAGCACGAAAAGCGGGGGATTTAACAGCGATAACCACCCCTTTGGCATCGAGATCGTGAGCGACGCAGTCCAACTGCAGCAAAACAAATACGTCCAGCGATGCGTCCGGCATGAAAGACAGACCTGCACCGCGAGCAGAATGAACAGCGTAGGCTGAAATAGCCAGAGCCGACCTATTACTATCGAATTCGTGAGCGAAAGAATCCATCTGTAACAACACAAATACGGCAAGCAATGCGCCCAACATGAACGCTAGACGTGAATCGCGAGCAGCATGAAAAGCGGGGGATTTAACAGCGATAACCACCCCTTTGGCATCGAGATCGTGAGCGACGCAGTCCAACTGCAGCAAAACAATTACGTCCAGTGATGCGTCCGACATGAAAGACAGACCTGCAAAGCGAGCAGAATGAACAGCGTAGGCCGAAACAGCCAGAGCCCACCTATTACTGTCGAATTCGTGAGCGAAAGAATCCATCTGTAACAACACAAATACGGCAAGCAATGCGCCCAACATGAACGATAGACGTGAATCGCGAGCAGCACGAAAAGCGGGGGATTTATCAGCGATAACCACCCCTTTGGCATCGAGATCGTGAGCGACGCAGTCCAACTGCAGCAAAACAAATACGTCCAGTGATGCGTCCGACATGAAAGACAGACCTGCACCGCGAGCAGAATGAACAGCGTAGGCCGAAACAGCCAGAGCCGACCTATTACTATCGAATTCGTGAGCGAAAGAATCCATCTGTAACAACACAAATACGGCAAGCAATGCGCCCAACATGAACGCTAGACGTGAATCGCGAGCAGCATGAAAAGCGGGGAATTTAACAGCGATAACCACCCCTTTGGCATCGAGATCGTGAGCGACGCAGTCCAACTGCAGCAAAACAATTACGTCCAGTGATGCGTCCGACATGAAAGACAGACCTGCAAAGCGAGCAGAATGAACAGCGTAGGCCGAAACAGCCAGAGCCCACCTATTACTGTCGAATTCGTGAGCGAAAGAATCCATCTGTAACGACACAAATATGGCAAGCAATGCGCCCAACATGAACGCTAGACTTGAATCGCGAGCAGCACGAAAAGCGGGGGATTTATCAGCGATAACCACCCCTTTGGCATCGAGATCGTGAGCGACGCAGTCCAACTGCAGCAAAACAATTACGTCCAGTGATGCGTCCGACATGAAAGACAGACCTGCAAAGCGAGCAGAATGAACAGCGTAGGCTGAAACAGCCAGAGCCGACCTATTACTATCGAATTCGTGAGCGAAAGAATCCATCTGTAACAACACAAATACGGCAAGCAATGCGCCCAACATGAACGCTAGACGTGAATCGCGAGCAGCACGAAAAGCGGGGGATTTATCAGCGATAACCACCCCTTTGGCATCGAGATCGTGAGCGACGCAGTCCAACTGCAGCAAAACAATTACGTCCAGTGATGCGTCCGACATGAAAGACAGACCTGCAAAGCGAGCAGAATGAACAGCGTAGGCCGAAACAGCCAGAGCCCACCTATTACTGTCGAATTCGTGAGCGAAAGAATCCATCTGTAACGACACAAATACGGCAAGCAATGCGCCCAACATGAACGCTAGACGTGAATCGCGAGCAGCATGAAAAGCGGGGGATTTAACAGCGATAACCACCCCTTTGGCATCGAGATCGTGAGCGACGCAGTCCAACTGCAGCAAAACAATTACGTCCAGTGATGCGTCCGACATGAAAGACAGACCTGCACCGCGAGCAGAATGAACAGCGTAGGCCGAAACAGCCAGAGCCCACCTATTACTGTCGAATTCGTGAGCGAAAGAATCCATCTGTAACGACACAAATACGGCAAGCAATGCGCCCAACATGAACGCTAGACGTGAATCGCGAGCAGCACGAAAAGCGGGGGATTTATCAGCGATAACCACCCCTTTGGCATCGAGATCGTGAGCGACGCAGTCCAACTGCAGCAAAACAATTACGTCCAGTGATGCGTCCGACATGAAAGACAGACCTGCAAAGCGAGCAGAATGAACAGCGTAGGCCGAAACAGCCAGAGCCCACCTATTACTGTCGAATTCGTGAGCGAAAGAATCCATCTGTAACGACACAAATACGGCAAGCAATGCGCCCAACATGAACGCTAGACGTGAATCGCGAGCAGCACGAAAAGCGGGGGATTTAACAGCGATAACCACCCCTTTGGCATCGAGATCGTGAGCGACGCAGTCCAACTGCAGCAAAACAAATACGTCCAGCGATGCGTCCGGCATGAAAGACAGACCTGCACCGCGAGCAGAATGAACAGCGTAGGCTGAAATAGCCAGAGCCGACCTATTACTATCGAATTCGTGAGCGAAAGAATCCATCTGTAACAACACAAATACGGCAAGCAATGCGCCCAACATGAACGCTAGACGTGAATCGCGAGCAGCATGAAAAGCGGGGGATTTAACAGCGATAACCACCCCTTTGGCATCGAGATCGTGAGCGACGCAGTCCAACTGCAGCAAAACAATTACGTCCAGTGATGCGTCCGACATGAAAGACAGACCTGCAAAGCGAGCAGAATGAACAGCGTAGGCCGAAACAGCCAGCGCCCACCTATTACTGTCGAATTCGTGAGCGAAAGAATCCATCTGTAACAACACAAATACGGCAAGCAATGCGCCCAACATGAACGATAGACGTGAATCGCGAGCAGCACGAAAAGCGGGGGATTTATCAGCGATAACCACCCCTTTGGCATCGAGATCGTGAGCGACGCAGTCCAACTGCAGCAAAACAAATACGTCCAGTGATGCGTCCGACATGAAAGACAGACCTGCACCGCGAGCAGAATGAACAGCGTAGGCCGAAACAGCCAGAGCCGACCTATTACTATCGAATTCGTGAGCGAAAGAATCCATCTGTAACAACACAAATACGGCAAGCAATGCGCCCAACATGAACGCTAGACGTGAATCGCGAGCAGCATGAAAAGCGGGGAATTTAACAGCGATAACCACCCCTTTGGCATCGAGATCGTGAGCGACGCAGTCCAACTGCAGCAAAACAATTACGTCCAGTGATGCGTCCGACATGAAAGACAGACCTGCAAAGCGAGCAGAATGAACAGCGTAGGCCGAAACAGCCAGAGCCCACCTATTACTGTCGAATTCGTGAGCGAAAGAATCCATCTGTAACGACACAAATATGGCAAGCAATGCGCCCAACATGAACGCTAGACTTGAATCGCGAGCAGCACGAAAAGCGGGGGATTTATCAGCGATAACCACCCCTTTGGCATCGAGATCGTGAGCGACGCAGTCCAACTGCAGCAAAACAATTACGTCCAGTGATGCGTCCGACATGAAAGACAGACCTGCAAAGCGAGCAGAATGAACAGCGTAGGCTGAAACAGCCAGAGCCGACCTATTACTATCGAATTCGTGAGCGAAAGAATCCATCTGTAACAACACAAATACGGCAAGCAATGCGCCCAACATGAACGCTAGACGTGAATCGCGAGCAGCACGAAAAGCGGGGGATTTATCAGCGATAACCACCCCTTTGGCATCGAGATCGTGAGCGACGCAGTCCAACTGCAGCAAAACAATTACGTCCAGTGATGCGTCCGACATGAAAGACAGACCTGCAAAGCGAGCAGAATGAACAGCGTAGGCCGAAACAGCCAGAGCCCACCTATTACTGTCGAATTCGTGAGCGAAAGAATCCATCTGTAACGACACAAATACGGCAAGCAATGCGCCCAACATGAACGCTAGACGTGAATCGCGAGCAGCATGAAAAGCGGGGGATTTAACAGCGATAACCACCCCTTTGGCATCGAGATCGTGAGCGACGCAGTCCAACTGCAGCAAAACAATTACGTCCAGTGATGCGTCCGACATGAAAGACAGACCTGCACCGCGAGCAGAATGAACAGCGTAGGCCGAAACAGCCAGAGCCCACCTATTACTGTCGAATTCGTGAGCGAAAGAATCCATCTGTAACGACACAAATACGGCAAGCAATGCGCCCAACATGAACGCTAGACGTGAATCGCGAGCAGCACGAAAAGCGGGGGATTTATCAGCGATAACCACCCCTTTGGCATCGAGATCGTGAGCGACGCAGTCCAACTGCAGCAAAACAATTACGTCCAGTGATGCGTCCGACATGAAAGACAGACCTGCAAAGCGAGCAGAATGAACAGCGTAGGCCGAAACAGCCAGAGCCCACCTATTACTGTCGAATTCGTGAGCGAAAGAATCCATCTGTAACGACACAAATACGGCAAGCAATGCGCCCAACATGAACGCTAGACGTGAATCGCGAGCAGCACGAAAAGCGGGGGATTTATCAGCGATAACCACCCCTTTGGCATCGAGATCGTGAGCGACGCAGTCCAACTGCAGCAAAACAATTACGTCCAGTGATGCGTCCGACATGAAAGACAGACCTGCACCGCGAGCAGAATGAACAGCGTAGGCTGAAACAGCCAGAGCCGACCTATTACTATCGAATTCGTGAGCGAAAGAATCCATCTGTAACAACACAAATACGGCAAGCAATGCGCCCAACATGAACGCTAGACGTGAATCGCGAGCAGCACGAAAAGCGGGGGATTTATCAGCGATAACCACCCCTTTGGCATCGAGATCGTGAGCGACGCAGTCCAACTGCAGCAAAACAATTACGTCCAGTGATGCGTCCGACATGAAAGACAGACCTGCAAAGCGAGCAGAATGAACAGCGTAGGCCGAAACAGCCAGAGCCCACCTATTACTGTCGAATTCGTGAGCGAAAGAATCCATCTGTAACGACACAAATACGGCAAGCAATGCGCCCAACATGAACGCTAGACGTGAATCGCGAGCAGCATGAAAAGCGGGGGATTTAACAGCGATAACCACCCCTTTGGCATCGAGATCGTGAGCGACGCAGTCCAACTGCAGCAAAACAATTACGTCCAGTGATGCGTCCGACATGAAAGACAGACCTGCACCGCGAGCAGAATGAACAGCGTAGGCCGAAACAGCCAGAGCCGACCTATTACTATCGAATTCGTGAGCGAAAGAATCCATCTGTAACAACACAAATACGGCAAGCAATGCGCCCAACATGAACGCTAGACGTGAATCGCGAGCAGCATGAAAAGCGGGGGATTTAACAGCGATAACCACCCCTTTGGCATCGAGATCGTGAGCGACGCAGTCCAACTGCAGCAAAACAATTACGTCCAGTGATGCGTCCGACATGAAAGACAGACCTGCAAAGCGAGCAGAATGAACAGCGTAGGCCGAAACAGCCAGAGCCCACCTATTACTGTCGAATTCGTGAGCGAAAGAATCCATCTGTAACGACACAAATACGGCAAGCAATGCGCCCAACATGAACGCTAGACGTGAATCGCGAGCAGCACGAAAAGCGGGGGATTTATCAGCGATAACCACCCCTTTGGCATCGAGATCGTGAGCGACGCAGTCCAACTGCAGCAAAACAAATACGTCCAGCGATGCGTCCGGCATGAAAGACAGACCTGCACCGCGAGCAGAATGAACAGCGTAGGCTGAAACAGCCAGAGCCGACCTATTACTATCGAATTCGTGAGCGAAAGAATCCATCTGTAACGACACAAATACGGCAAGCAATGCGCCCAACATGAACGCTAGACGTGAATCGCGAGCAGCACGAAAAGCGGGGGATTTATCAGCGATAACCACCCCTTTGGCATCGAGATCGTGAGCGACGCAGTCCAACTGCAGCAAAACAATTACGTCCAGTGATGCGTCCGACATGAAAGACAGACCTGCACCGCGAGCAGAATGAACAGCGTAGGCTGAAGCAGCCAGAGCCGACCTATTACTATCGAATTCGTGAGCGAAAGAATCCATCTGTAACGACACAAATACGGCAAGCAATGCGCCCAACATGAACGCTAGACGTGAATCGCGAGCAGCATGAAAAGCGGGGGATTTATCAGCGATAACCACCCCTTTGGCATCGAGATCGTGAGCGACGCAGTCCAACTGCAGCAAAACAATTACGTCCAGCGATGCGTCCGACATGAAAGACAGACCTGCAAAGCGAGCAGAATGAACAGCGTAGGCCGAAACAGCCAGAGCCCACCTATTACTGTCGAATTCGTGAGCGAAAGAATCCATCTGTAACGACACAAATACGGCAAGCAATGCGCCCAACTTGAACGCTAGACGTGAATCGCGAGCAGCATGAAAAGCGGGGGATTTATCAGCGATAACCACCCCTTTGGCATCGAGATCGTGAGCGACGCAGTCCAACTGCAGCAAAACAATTACGTCCAGCGATGCGTCCGACATGAAAGACAGACCTGCAAAGCGAGCAGAATGAACAGCGTAGGCCGAAACAGCCAGAGCCCACCTATTACTGTCGAATTCGTGAGCGAAAGAATCCATCTGTAACGACACAAATACGGCAAGCAATGCGCCCAACATGAACGCTAGACGTGAATCGCGAGCAGCACGAAAAGCGGGGGATTTATCAGCGATAACCACCCCTTTGGCATCGAGATCGTGAGCGACGCAGTCCAAATGCAGCAAAACAATTACGTCCAGCGATGCGTCCGGCATGAAAGACAGACCTGCACCGCGAGCAGAATGAACAGCGTAGGCTGAAACAGCCAGAGCCGACCTATTACTATCGAATTCGTGAGCGAAAGAATCCATCTGTAACGACACAAATACGGCAAGCAATGCGCCCAACATGAACGCTAGACGTGAATCGCGAGCAGCACGAAAAGCGGGGGATTTATCAGCGATAACCACCCCTTTGGCATCGAGATCGTGAGCGACGCAGTCCAAATGCAGCAAAACAATTACGTCCAGCGATGCGTCCGACATGAAAGACAGACCTGCACCGCGAGCAGAATGAACAGCGTAGGCTGAAACAGCCAGAGCCCACCTATTACTATCGAATTCGTGAGCGAAAGAATCCATCTGTAACGACACAAATACGGCAAGCAATGCGCCCAACATGAACGCTAGACGTGAATCGCGAGCAGCACGAAAAGCGGGGGATTTATCAGCGATAACCACCCCTTTGGCATCGAGATCGTGAGCGACGCAGTCCAACTGCAGCAAAACAAATACGTCCAGCGATGCGTCCGGCATGAAAGACAGACCTGCACCGCGAGCAGAATGAACAGCGTAGGCTGAAACAGCCAGAGCCGACCTATTACTATCGAATTCGTGAGCGAAAGAATCCATCTGTAACGACACAAATACGGCAAGCAATGCGCCCAAACGTGAACGCTAGACGTGAATCGCGAGCAGCATGAAAAGCGGGGGATTTAACAGCGATAACCACCCCTTTGGCATCGAGATCGTGAGCGACGCAGTCCAACTGCAGCAAAACAATTACGTCCAGTGATGCGTCCGACATGAAAGACAGACCTGCACCGCGAGCAGAATGAACAGCGTAGGCCGAAACAGCCAGAGCCGACCTATTACTGTCGAATTCGTGAGCGAAAGAATCCATCTGTAACGACACAAATATGGCAAGCAATGCGCCCAACATGAACGCTAGACGTGAATCGCGAGCAGCACGAAAAGCGGGGGATTTATCAGCGATAACCACCCCTTTGGCATCGAGATCGTGAGCGACGCAGTCCAACTGCAGCAAAACAAATACGTCCAGCGATGCGTCCGGCATGAAAGACAGACCTGCACCGCGAGCAGAATGAACAGCGTAGGCTGAAACAGCCAGAGCCGACCTATTACTATCGAATTCGTGAGCGAAAGAATCCATCTGTAACGACACAAATACGGCAAGCAATGCGCCCCACATGAACGCTAGACGTGAATCGCGAGCAGCATGAAAAGCGGGGGATTTAACAGCGATAACCACCCCTTTGGCATCGAGATCGTGAGCGACGCAGTCCAACTGCAGCAAAACAATTACGTCCAGTGATGCGTCCGATATGAAAGACATACCTGCAAAGCGAGCAGAATGAACAGCGTAGGCCGAAACAGCCAGAGCCGACCTATTACTATCGAATTCGTGAGCGAAAGAATCCATCTGTAACAACACAAATACGGCAAGCAATGCGCCCAACATGAACGCTAGACGTGAATCGCGAGCAGCACGAAAAGCGGGGGATTTATCAGCGATAACCACCCCTTTGGCATCGAGATCGTGAGCGACGCAGTCCAACTGCAGCAAAACAAATACGTCCAGCGATGCGTCCGGCATGAAAGACAGACCTGCACCGCGAGCAGAATGAACAGCGTAGGCTGAAACAGCCAGAGCCGACCTATTACTATCGAATTCGTGAGCGAAAGAATCCATCTGTAACGACACAAATACGGCAAGCAATGCGCCCAAACGTGAACGCTAGACGTGAATCGCGAGCAGCATGAAAAGCGGGGGATTTAACAGCGATAACCACCCCTTTGGCATCGAGATCGTGAGCGACGCAGTCCAACTGCAGCAAAACAATTACGTCCAGTGATGCGTCCGACATGAAAGACAGACCTGCACCGCGAGCAGAATGAACAGCGTAGGCCGAAACAGCCAGAGCCGACCTATTACTGTCGAATTCGTGAGCGAAAGAATCCATCTGTAACGACACAAATATGGCAAGCAATGCGCCCAACATGAACGCTAGACGTGAATCGCGAGCAGCACGAAAAGCGGGGGATTTATCAGCGATAACCACCCCTTTGGCATCGAGATCGTGAGCGACGCAGTCCAACTGCAGCAAAACAAATACGTCCAGTGATGCGTCCGACATGAAAGTCAGACCTGCACCGCGAGCAGAATGAACAGCGTAGGCCGAAACAGCCAGAGCCGACCTATTACTATCGAATTCGTGAGCGAAAGAATCCATCTGTAACAACACAAATACGGCAAGCAATGCGCCCAACATGAACGCTAGACGTGAATCGCGAGCAGCATGAAAAGCGGGGGATTTAACAGCGATAACCACCCCTTTGGCATCGAGATCGTGAGCGACGCAGTCCAACTGCAGCAAAACAATTACGTCCAGTGATGCGTCCGATATGAAAGACATACCTGCAAAGCGAGCAGAATGAACAGCGTAGGCCGAAACAGCCAGAGCCCACCTATTACTGTCGAATTCGTGAGCGAAAGAATCCATCTGTAACGACACAAATACGGCAAGCAATGCGCCCAACATGAACGCTAGACGTGAATCGCGAGCAGCACGAAAAGCGGGGGATTTATCAGCGATAACCACCCCTTTGGCATCGAGATCGTGAGCGACGCAGTCCAACTGCAGCAAAACAAATACGTCCAGCGATGCGTCCGGCATGAAAGACAGACCTGCACCGCGAGCAGAATGAACAGCGTAGGCTGAAACAGCCAGAGCCGACCTATTACTATCGAATTCGTGAGCGAAAGAATCCATCTGTAACGACACAAATACGGCAAGCAATGCGCCCAACATGAACGCTAGACGTGAATCGCGAGCAGCACGAAAAGCGGGGGATTTAACAGCGATAACCACCCCTTTGGCATCGAGATCGTGAGCGACGCAGTCCAACTGCAGCAAAACAATTACGTCCAGTGATGCGTCCGGCATGAAAGACAGACCTGCACCGCGAGCAGAATGAACAGCGTAGGCTGAAACAGCCAGAGCCGACCTATTACTATCGAATTCGTGAGCGAAAGAATCCATCTGTAACAACACAAATACGGCAAGCAATGCGCCCAACATGAACGCTAGACGTGAATCGCGAGCAGCATGAAAAGCGGGGGATTTAACAGCGATAACCACCCCTTTGGCATCGAGATCGTGAGCGACGCAGTCCAACTGCAGCAAAACAATTACGTCCAGTGATGCGTCCGATATGAAAGACATACCTGCAAAGCGAGCAGAATGAACAGCGTAGGCTGAAACAGCCAGAGCCCACCTATTACTGTCGAATTCGTGAGCGAAAGAATCCATCTGTAACGACACAAATACGGCAAGCAATGCGCCCAACATGAACGCTAGACGTGAATCGCGAGCAGCATGAAAAGCGGGGGATTTAACAGCGATAACCACCCCTTTGGCATCGAGATCGTGAGCGACGCAGTCCAACTGCAGCAAAACAATTACGTCCAGTGATGCGTCCGACATGAAAGACAGACCTGCACCGCGAGCAGAATGAACAGCGTAGGCTGAAACAGCCAGAGCCGACCTATTACTATCGAATTCGTGAGCGAAAGAATCCATCTGTAACAACACAAATACGGCAAGCAATGCGCCCAACATGAACGCTAGACGTGAATCGCGAGCAGCACGAAAAGCGGGGGATTTAACAGCGATAACCACCCCTTTGGCATCGAGATCGTGAGCGACGCAGTCCAACTGCAGCAAAACAATTACGTCCAGCGATGCGTCCGGCATGAAAGACAGACCTGCACCGCGAGCAGAATGAACAGCGTAGGCTGAAACAGCCAGAGCCGACCTATTACTATCGAATTCGTGAGCGAAAGAATCCATCTGTAACGACACAAATACGGCAAGCAATGCGCCCAACATGAACGCTAGACGTGAATCGCGAGCAGCACGAAAAGCGGGGGATTTATCAGCGATAACCACCCCTTTGGCATCGAGATCGTGAGCGACGCAGTCCAACTGCAGCAAAACAAATACGTCCAGCGATGCGTCCGGCATGAAAGACAGACCTGCACCGCGAGCAGAATGAACAGCGTAGGCTGAAACAGCCAGAGCCGACCTATTACTATCGAATTCGTGAGCGAAAGAATCCATCTGTAACGACACAAATACGGCAAGCAATGCGCCCAACATGAACGCTAGACGTGAATCGCGAGCAGCATGAAAAGCGGGGGATTTAACAGCGATAACCACCCCTTTGGCATCGAGATCGTGAGCGACGCAGTCCAACTGCAGCAAAACAATTACGTCCAGTGATGCGTCCGGCATGAAAGACAGACCTGCACCGCGAGCAGAATGAACAGCGTAGGCTGAAACAGCCAGAGCCGACCTATTACTATCGAATTCGTGAGCGAAAGAATCCATCTGTAACAATACAAATACGGCAAGCAATGCGCCCAACATGAACGCTAGACGTGAATCGCGAGCAGCACGAAAAGCGGGGGATTTAACAGCGATAACCACCCCTTTGGCATCGAGATCGTGAGCGACGCAGTCCAACTGCAGCAAAACAATTACGTCCAGTGATGCGTCCGGCATGAAAGACAGACCTGCACCGCGAGCAGAATGAACAGCGTAGGCTGAAACAGCCAGAGCCGACCTATTACTATCGAATTCGTGAGCGAAAGAATCCATCTGTAACAACACAAATACGGCAAGCAATGCGCCCAACATGAACGCTAGACGTGAATCGCGAGCAGCATGAAAAGCGGGGGATTTAACAGCGATAACCACCCCTTTGGCAATCGAGATCGTGAGCGACGCAGTCCAACTGCAGCAAAACAATTACGTCCAGTGATGCGTCCGATATGAAAGACATACCTGCAAAGCGAGCAGAATGAACAGCGTAGGCTGAAACAGCCAGAGCCCACCTATTACTGTCGAATTCGTGAGCGAAAGAATCCATCTGTAACGACACAAATACGGCAAGCAATGCGCCCAACATGAACGCTAGACGTGAATCGCGAGCAGCATGAAAAGCGGGGGATTTAACAGCGATAACCACCCCTTTGGCATCGAGATCGTGAGCGACGCAGTCCAACTGCAGCAAAACAATTACGTCCAGTGATGCGTCCGACATGAAAGACAGACCTGCACCGCGAGCAGAATGAACAGCGTAGGCTGAAACAGCCAGAGCCGACCTATTACTATCGAATTCGTGAGCGAAAGAATCCATCTGTAACAACACAAATACGGCAAGCAATGCGCCCAACATGAACGCTAGACGTGAATCGCGAGCAGCACGAAAAGCGGGGGATTTAACAGCGATAACCACCCCTTTGGCATCGAGATCGTGAGCGACGCAGTCCAACTGCAGCAAAACAATTACGTCCAGCGATGCGTCCGGCATGAAAGACAGACCTGCACCGCGAGCAGAATGAACAGCGTAGGCTGAAACAGCCAGAGCCGACCTATTACTATCGAATTCGTGAGCGAAAGAATCCATCTGTAACAACACAAATACGGCAAGCAATGCGCCCAACATGAACGCTAGACGTGAATCGCGAGCAGCACGAAAAGCGGGGGATTTATCAGCGATAACCACCCCTTTGGCATCGAGATCGTGAGCGACGCAGTCCAACTGCAGCAAAACAATTACGTCCAGTGATGCGTCCGATATGAAAGACATACCTGCAAAGCGAGCAGAATGAACAGCGTAGGCCGAAACAGCCAGAGCCCACCTATTACTGTCGAATTCGTGAGCGAAAGAATCCATCTGTAACGACACAAATACGGCAAGCAATGCGCCCAACATGAACGCTAGACGTGAATCGCGAGCAGCACGAAAAGCGGGGGATTTATCAGCGATAACCACCCCTTTGGCATCGAGATCGTGAGCGACGCAGTCCAACTGCAGCAAAACAAATACGTCCAGCGATGCGTCCGGCATGAAAGACAGACCTGCACCGCGAGCAGAATGAACAGCGTAGGCTGAAACAGCCAGAGCCGACCTATTACTATCGAATTCGTGAGCGAAAGAATCCATCTGTAACGACACAAATACGGCAAGCAATGCGCCCAACATGAACGCTAGACGTGAATCGCGAGCAGCATGAAAAGCGGGGGATTTAACAGCGATAACCACCCCTTTGGCATCGAGATCGTGAGCGACGCAGTCCAACTGCAGCAAAACAATTACGTCCAGTGATGCGTCCGGCATGAAAGACAGACCTGCACCGCGAGCAGAATGAACAGCGTAGGCTGAAACAGCCAGAGCCGACCTATTACTATCGAATTCGTGAGCGAAAGAATCCATCTGTAACAACACAAATACGGCAAGCAATGCGCCCAACATGAACGCTAGACGTGAATCGCGAGCAGCACGAAAAGCGGGGGATTTAACAGCGATAACCACCCCTTTGGCATCGAGATCGTGAGCGACGCAGTCCAACTGCAGCAAAACAATTACGTCCAGTGATGCGTCCGGCATGAAAGACAGACCTGCACCGCGAGCAGAATGAACAGCGTAGGCTGAAACAGCCAGAGCC
Organism: Amblyomma americanum; assembly: GCF_052857255.1. Lineage (NCBI taxonomy): Eukaryota > Metazoa > Arthropoda > Arachnida > Ixodida > Ixodidae > Amblyomma > Amblyomma americanum. Next base: position 158,481,109 of record NC_135503.1, read on the forward strand.
GACCTATTACTATCGAATTCGTGAGCGAAAGAATCCATCTGTAACAACACAAATACGGCAAGCAATGCGCCCAACATGAACGCTAGACGTGAATCGCGAGCAGCATGAAAAGCGGGGGATTTAACAGCGATAACCACCCCTTTGGCATCGAGATCGTGAGCGACGCAGTCCAACTGCAGCAAAACAATTACGTCCAGTGATGCGTCCGATATGAAAGACATACCTGCAAAGCGAGCAGAATGAACAGCGTAGGCTGAAACAGCCAGAGCCCACCTATTACTGTCGAATTCGTGAGCGAAAGAATCCATCTGTAACGACACAAATACGGCAAGCAATGCGCCCAACATGAACGCTAGACGTGAATCGCGAGCAGCATGAAAAGCGGGGGATTTAACAGCGATAACCACCCCTTTGGCATCGAGATCGTGAGCGACGCAGTCCAACTGCAGCAAAACAATTACGTCCAGTGATGCGTCCGACATGAAAGACAGACCTGCACCGCGAGCAGAATGAACAGCGTAGGCTGAAACAGCCAGAGCCGACCTATTACTATCGAATTCGTGAGCGAAAGAATCCATCTGTAACAACACAAATACGGCAAGCAATGCGCCCAACATGAACGCTAGACGTGAATCGCGAGCAGCACGAAAAGCGGGGGATTTAACAGCGATAACCACCCCTTTGGCATCGAGATCGTGAGCGACGCAGTCCAACTGCAGCAAAACAATTACGTCCAGCGATGCGTCCGGCATGAAAGACAGACCTGCACCGCGAGCAGAATGAACAGCGTAGGCTGAAACAGCCAGAGCCGACCTATTACTATCGAATTCGTGAGCGAAAGAATCCATCTGTAACAACACAAATACGGCAAGCAATGCGCCCAACATGAACGCTAGACGTGAATCGCGAGCAGCACGAAAAGCGGGGGATTTATCAGCGATAACCACCCCTTTGGCATCGAGATCGTGAGCGACGCAGTCCAACTGCAGCAAAACAAATACGTCCAGCGATGCGTCCGGCATGAAAGACAGACCTGCACCGCGAGCAGAATGAACAGCGTAGGCTGAAACAGCCAGAGCCGACCTATTACTATCGAATTCGTGAGCGAAAGAATCCATCTGTAACGACACAAATACGGCAAGCAATGCGCCCAACATGAACGCTAGACGTGAATCGCGAGCAGCACGAAAAGCGGGGGATTTATCAGCGATAACCACCCCTTTGGCATCGAGATCGTGAGCGACGCAGTCCAACTGCAGCAAAACAAATACGTCCAGCGATGCGTCCGGCATGAAAGACAGACCTGCACCGCGAGCAGAATGAACAGCGTAGGCTGAAACAGCCAGAGCCGACCTATTACTATCGAATTCGTGAGCGAAAGAATCCATCTGTAACAACACAAATACGGCAAGCAATGCGCCCAACATGAACGCTAGACGTGAATCGCGAGCAGCACGAAAAGCGGGGGATTTAACAGCGATAACCACCCCTTTGGCATCGAGATCGTGAGCGACGCAGTCCAACTGCAGCAAAACAATTACGTCCAGCGATGCGTCCGGCATGAAAGACAGACCTGCACCGCGAGCAGAATGAACAGCGTAGGCTGAAACAGCCAGAGCCGACCTATTACTATCGAATTCGTGAGCGAAAGAATCCATCTGTAACAACACAAATACGGCAAGCAATGCGCCCAACATGAACGCTAGACGTGAATCGCGAGCAGCACGAAAAGCGGGGGATTTATCAGCGATAACCACCCCTTTGGCATCGAGATCGTGAGCGACGCAGTCCAACTGCAGCAAAACAAATACGTCCAGCGATGCGTCCGGCATGAAAGACAGACCTGCACCGCGAGCAGAATGAACAGCGTAGGCTGAAACAGCCAGAGCCGACCTATTACTATCGAATTCGTGAGCGAAAGAATCCATCTGTAACGACACAAATACGGCAAGCAATGCGCCCAACATGAACGCTAGACGTGAATCGCGAGCAGCATGAAAAGCGGGGGATTTAACAGCGATAACCACCCCTTTGGCATCGAGATCGTGAGCGACGCAGTCCAACTGCAGCAAAACAAATACGTCCAGCGATGCGTCCGGCATGAAAGACAGACCTGCACCGCGAGCAGAATGAACAGCGTAGGCTGAAACAGCCAGAGCCGACCTATTACTATCGAATTCGTGAGCGAAAGAATCCATCTGTAACGACACAAATACGGCAAGCAATGCGCCCAACATGAACGCTAGACGTGAATCGCGAGCAGCATGAAAAGCGGGGGATTTAACAGCGATAACCACCCCTTTGGCATCGAGATCGTGAGCGACGCAGTCCAACTGCAGCAAAACAATTACGTCCAGTGATGCGTCCGGCATGAAAGACAGACCTGCACCGCGAGCAGAATGAACAGCGTAGGCTGAAACAGCCAGAGCCGACCTATTACTATCGAATTCGTGAGCGAAAGAATCCATCTGTAACAACACAAATACGGCAAGCAATGCGCCCAACATGAACGCTAGACGTGAATCGCGAGCAGCACGAAAAGCGGGGGATTTATCAGCGATAACCACCCCTTTGGCATCGAGATCGTGAGCGACGCAGTCCAACTGCAGCAAAACAAATACGTCCAGCGATGCGTCCGGCATGAAAGACAGACCTGCACCGCGAGCAGAATGAACAGCGTAGGCTGAAACAGCCAGAGCCGACCTATTACTATCGAATTCGTGAGCGAAAGAATCCATCTGTAACGACACAAATACGGCAAGCAATGCGCCCAACATGAACGCTAGACGTGAATCGCGAGCAGCATGAAAAGCGGGGGATTTAACAGCGATAACCACCCCTTTGGCATCGAGATCGTGAGCGACGCAGTCCAACTGCAGCAAAACAATTACGTCCAGTGATGCGTCCGGCATGAAAGACAGACCTGCACCGCGAGCAGAATGAACAGCGTAGGCTGAAACAGCCAGAGCCGACCTATTACTATCGAATTCGTGAGCGAAAGAATCCATCTGTAACAACACAAATACGGCAAGCAATGCGCCCAACATGAACGCTAGACGTGAATCGCGAGCAGCACGAAAAGCGGGGGATTTAACAGCGATAACCACCCCTTTGGCATCGAGATCGTGAGCGACGCAGTCCAACTGCAGCAAAACAATTACGTCCAGTGATGCGTCCGGCATGAAAGACAGACCTGCACCGCGAGCAGAATGAACAGCGTAGGCTGAAACAGCCAGAGCCGACCTATTACTATCGAATTCGTGAGCGAAAGAATCCATCTGTAACAACACAAATACGGCAAGCAATGCGCCCAACATGAACGCTAGACGTGAATCGCGAGCAGCATGAAAAGCGGGGGATTTAACAGCGATAACCACCCCTTTGGCATCGAGATCGTGAGCGACGCAGTCCAACTGCAGCAAAACAATTACGTCCAGTGATGCGTCCGATATGAAAGACATACCTGCAAAGCGAGCAGAATGAACAACGTAGGCTGAAACAGCCAGAGCCCACCTATTACTGTCGAATTCGTGAGCGAAAGAATCCATCTGTAACGACACAAATACGGCAAGCAATGCGCCCAACATGAACGCTAGACGTGAATCGCGAGCAGCATGAAAAGCGGGGGATTTAACAGCGATAACCACCCCTTTGGCATCGAGATCGTGAGCGACGCAGTCCAACTGCAGCAAAACAATTACGTCCAGTGATGCGTCCGACATGAAAGACAGACCTGCACCGCGAGCAGAATGAACAGCGTAGGCTGAAACAGCCAGAGCCGACCTATTACTATCGAATTCGTGAGCGAAAGAATCCATCTGTAACAACACAAATACGGCAAGCAATGCGCCCAACATGAACGCTAGACGTGAATCGCGAGCAGCACGAAAAGCGGGGGATTTAACAGCGATAACCACCCCTTTGGCATCGAGATCGTGAGCGACGCAGTCCAACTGCGGCAAAACAATTACGTCCAGTGATGCGTCCGGCATGAAAGACAGACCTGCACCGCGAGCAGAATGAACAGCGTAGGCTGAAACAGCCAGAGCCGACCTATTACTATCGAATTCGTGAGCGAAAGAATCCATCTGTAACAACACAAATACGGCAAGCAATGCGCCCAACATGAACGCTAGACGTGAATCGCGAGCAGCACGAAAAGCGGGGGATTTATCAGCGATAACCACCCCTTTGGCATCGAGATCGTGAGCGACGCAGTCCAACTGCAGCAAAACAATTACGTCCAGCGATGCGTCCGGCATGAAAGACAGACCTGCACCGCGAGCAGAATGAACAGCGTAGGCTGAAACAGCCAGAGCCGACCTATTACTATCGAATTCGTGAGCGAAAGAATCCATCTGTAACGACACAAATACGGCAAGCAATGCGCCCAACATGAACGCTAGACGTGAATCGCGAGCAGCACGAAAAGCGGGGGATTTATCAGCGATAACCACCCCTTTGGCATCGAGATCGTGAGCGACGCAGTCCAACTGCAGCAAAACAATTACGTCCAGCGATGCGTCCGGCATGAAAGACAGACCTGCACCGCGAGCAGAATGAACAGCGTAGGCTGAAACAGCCAGAGCCGACCTATTACTATCGAATTCGTGAGCGAAAGAATCCATCTGTAACAACACAAATACGGCAAGCAATGCGCCCAACATGAACGCTAGACGTGAATCGCGAGCAGCACGAAAAGCGGGGGATTTAACAGCGATAACCACCCCTTTGGCATCGAGATCGTGAGCGACGCAGTCCAACTGCAGCAAAACAATTACGTCCAGCGATGCGTCCGGCATGAAAGACAGACCTGCACCGCGAGCAGAATGAACAGCGTAGGCTGAAACAGCCAGAGCCGACCTATTACTATCGAATTCGTGAGCGAAAGAATCAATCTGTAACAACACAAATACGGCAAGCAATGCGCCCAACATGAACGTTAGACGTGAATCGCGAGCAGCACGAAAAGCGGGGGATTTAACAGCGATAACCACCCCTTTGGCATCGAGATCGTGAGCGACGCAGTCCAACTGCAGCAAAACAATTACGTCCAGTGATGCGTCCGGCATGAAAGACAGACCTGCACCGCGAGCAGAATGAACAGCGTAGGCCGAAACAGCCAGAGCCGACCTATTACTATCGAATTCGTGAGCGAAAGAATCCATCTGTAACGACACAAATACGGCAAGCAATGCGCCCAACATGAATGCTAGACGTGAATCGCGAGCAGCATGAAAAGCGGGGGATTTAACAGCGATAACCACCCCTTTGGCATCGAGATCGTGAGCGACGCAGTCCAACTGCAGCAAAACAATTACGTCCAGTGATGCGTCCGACATGAAAGAAAGACCTGCACCGCGAGCAGAATGAACAGCGTAAGCCGAAACAGCCAGAGCCGACCTATTACTATCGAATTCGTGAGCGAAAGAATTCATCTGTAACAACACAAATACGGCAAGCAATGCGCCCAACATGAACGCTAGACGTGAATCGCGAGCAGCATGAAAAGCGGGGGATTTAACAGCGATAACCACCCCTTTGGCATCGAGATCGTGAGCGACGCAGTCCAACTGCAGCAAAACAATTACGTCCAGTGATGCGTCCGACATGAAAGAAAGACCTGCACCGCGAGCAGAATGAACAGCGTAAGCCGAAACAGCCAGAGCCGACCTATTACTATCGAATTCGTGAGCGAAAGAATTCATCTGTAACAACACAAATACGGCAAGCAATGCGCCCAACATGAACGCTAGACGTGAATCGCGAGCAGCATGAAAAGCGGGGGATTTAACAGCGATAACCACCCCTTTGGCATCGAGATCGTGAGCGACGCAGTCCAACTGCAGCAAAACAATTACGTCCAGTGATGCGTCCGACATGAAAGACAGACCTGCAAAGCGAGCAGAATGAACAGCGTAGGCCGAAACAGCCAGAGCCCACCTATTACTGTCGAATTCGTGAGCGAAAGAATCCATCTGTAACGACACAAATACGGCAAGCAATGCGCCCAACATGAACGCTAGACGTGAATCGCGAGCAGCACGAAAAGCGGGGGATTTATCAGCGATAACCACCCCTTTGGCATCGAGATCGTGAGCGACGCAGTCCAACTGCAGCAAAACAAATACGTCCAGTGATGCGTCCGACATGAAAGACAGACCTGCACCGCGAGCAGAATGAACAGCGTAGGCCGAAACAGCCAGAGCCGACCTATTACTATCGAATTCGTGAGCGAAAGAATCCATCTGTAACGACACAAATACGGCAAGCAATGCGCCCAACATGAACGCTAGACGTGAATCGCGAGCAGCATGAAAAGCGGGGGATTTATCAGCGATAACCACCGCTTTGGCATAGAGATCGTGAGCGACGCAGTCCAACTGCAGCAAAACAATTACGTCCAGTGATGCGTCCGACATGAAAGACAGACCTGCACCGCGAGCAGAATGAACAGCGTAGGCCGAAACAGCCAGAGCCGACCTATTACTATCGAATTCGTGAGCGAAAGAATTCATCTGTAACAACACAAATACGGCAAGCAATGCGCCCAACATGAACGCTAGACGTGAATCGCGAGCAGCACGAAAAGCGGGGGATTTATCAGCGATAACCACCCCTTTGGCATCGAGATCGTGAGCGACGCAGTCCAACTGCAGCAAAACAATTACGTCCAGCGATGCGTCCGGCATGAAAGACAGACCTGCACCGCGAGCAGAATGAACAGCGTAGGCTGAAACAGCCAGAGCCGACCTATTACTGTCGAATTCGTGAGCGAAAGAATCCATCTGTAACGACACAAATACGGCAAGCAATGCGCCCAACATGAACGCTAGACGTGAATCGCGAGCAGCATGAAAAGCAGGGGATTTAACAGCGATAACCACCCCTTTGGCATCGAGATCGTGAGCGACGCAGTCCAACTGCAGCAAAACAATTACGTCCAGTGATGCGTCCGACATGAAAGAAAGACCTGCACCGCGAGCAGAATGAACAGCGTAAGCCGAAACAGCCAGAGCCGACCTATTACTATCGAATTCGTGAGCGAAAGAATTCATCTGTAACAACACAAATACGGCAAGCAATGCGCCCAACATGAACGCTAGACGTGAATCGCGAGCAGCATGAAAAGCGGGGGATTTAACAGCGATAACCACCCCTTTGGCATCGAGATCGTGAGCGACGCAGTCCAACTGCAGCAAAACAATTACGTCCAGTGATGCGTCCGACATGAAAGACAGACCTGCAAAGCGAGCAGAATGAACAGCGTAGGCCGAAACAGCCAGAGCCCACCTATTACTGTCGAATTCGTGAGCGAAAGAATCCATCTGTAACGACACAAATACGGCAAGCAATGCGCCCAACATGAACGCTAGACGTGAATCGCGAGCAGCACGAAAAGCGGGGGATTTATCAGCGATAACCACCCCTTTGGCATCGAGATCGTGAGCGACGCAGTCCAACTGCAGCAAAACAAATACGTCCAGTGATGCGTCCGACATGAAAGACAGACCTGCACCGCGAGCAGAATGAACAGCGTAGGCCGAAACAGCCAGAGCCGACCTATTACTATCGAATTCGTGAGCGAAAGAATCCATCTGTAACGACACAAATACGGCAAGCAATGCGCCCAACATGAACGCTAGACGTGAATCGCGAGCAGCATGAAAAGCGGGGGATTTATCAGCGATAACCACCGCTTTGGCATAGAGATCGTGAGCGACGCAGTCCAACTGCAGCAAAACAATTACGTCCAGTGATGCGTCCGACATGAAAGACAGACCTGCACCGCGAGCAGAATGAACAGCGTAGGCCGAAACAGCCAGAGCCGACCTATTACTATCGAATTCGTGAGCGAAAGAATCCATCTGTAACGACACAAATACGGCAAGCAATGCGCCCAACATGAACGCTAGACGTGAATCGCGAGCAGCATGAAAAGCGGGGGATTTATCAGCGATAACCACCCCTTTGGCATCGAGATCGTGAGCGACGCAGTCCAACTGCAGCAAAACAATTACGTCCAGTGATGCGTCCGACATGAAAGACAGACCTGCACCGCGAGCAGAATGAACAGCGTAGGCCGAAACAGCCAGAGCCGACCTATTACTGTCGAATTCGTGAGCGAAAGAATCCATCTGTAACGACACAAATACGGCAAGCAATGCGCCCAACATGAACGCTAGACGTGAATCGCGAGCAGCATGAAAAGCGGGGGATTGATCAGCGATAACCACCGCTTTGGCATAGAGATCGTGAGCGACGCAGTCCAACTGCAGCAAAACAATTACGTCCAGTGATGCGTCCGACATGAAAGACAGACCTGCACCGCGAGCAGAATGAACAGCGTAGGCTGAAGCAGCCAGAGCCGACCTATTACTATCGAATTCGTGAGCGAAAGAATCCATCTGTAACGACACAAATACGGCAAGCAATGCGCCCAACATGAACGCTAGACGTGAATCGCGAGCAGCATGAAAAGCGGGGGATTTATCAGCGATAACCACCCGTTTGGCATCGAGATCGTGAGCGACGCAGTCCAACTGCAGCAAAACAATTACGTCCAGTGATGCGTCCGACATGAAAGACAGACCTGCACCGCGAGCAGAATGAACAGCGTAGGCTGAAGCAGCCAGAGCCGACCTATTACTATCGAATTCGTGAGCGAAAGAATCCATCTGTAACGACACAAATACGGCAAGCAATGCGCCCAACATGAACGCTAGACGTGAATCGCGAGCAGCATGAAAAGCGGGGGATTTAACAGCGATAACCACCCCTTTGGCATCGAGATCGTGAGCGACGCAGTCCAACTGCAGCAAAACAATTACGTCCAGTGATGCGTCCGACATGAAAGACAGACCCGCAAAGCGAGCAGAATGAACAGCGTAGGCCGAAACAGCCAGAGCCCACCTATTACTGTCGAATTCGTGAGCGAAAGAATCCATCTGTAACGACACAAATACGGCAAGCAATGCGCCCAACATGAACGCTAGACGTGAATCGCGAGCAGCACGAAAAGCGGGGGATTTATCAGCGATAACCACCCCTTTGGCATCGAGATCGTGAGCGACGCAGTCCAACTGCAGCAAAACAAATACGTCCAGCGATGCGTCCGGCATGAAAGACAGACCTGCACCGCGAGCAGAATGAACAGCGTAGGCTGAAACAGCCAGAGCCGACCTATTACTATCGAATTCGTGAGCGAAAGAATCCATCTGTAACGACACAAATACGGCAAGCAATGCGCCCAAACATGAACGCTAGACGTGAATCGCGAGCAGCATGAAAAGCGGGGGATTTAACAGCGATAACCACCCCTTTGGCATCGAGATCGTGAGCGACGCAGTCCAACTGCAGCAAAACAATTACGTCCAGTGATGCGTCCGACATGAAAGACAGACCTGCACCGCGAGCAGAATGAACAGCGTAGGCCGAAACAGCCAGAGCCGACCTATTACTGTCGAATTCGTGAGCGAAAGAATCCATCTGTAACGACACAAATACGGCAAGCAATGCGCCCAACATGAACGCTAGACGTGAATCGCGAGCAGCATGAAAAGCGGGGGATTTATCAGCGATAACCACCCCTTTGGCATCGAGATCGTGAGCGACGCAGTCCAACTGCAGCAAAACAATTACGTCCAGTGATTCGTCCGGCATGAAAGACAGACCTGCACCGCGAGCAGAATGAACAGCGTAGGCTGAAACAGCCAGAGCCGACCTATTACTATCGAATTCGTGAGCGAAAGAATCCATCTGTAACGACACAAATACGGCAAGCAATGCGCCCAACATGAACGCTAGACGTGAATCGCGAGCAGCATGAAAAGCGGGGGATTTATCAGCGATAACCACCCCTTTGGCATCGAGATCGTGAGCGACGCAGTCCAACTGCAGCAAAACAATTACGTCCAGTGATTCGTCCGACATGAAAGACAGACCTGCACCGCGAGCAGAATGAACAGCGTAGGCCGAAACAGCCAGAGCCGACCTATTACTATCGAATTCGTGAGCGAAAGAATCCATCTGTAACGACACAAATACGGCAAGCAATGCGCCCAACATGAACGCTAGACGTGAATCGCGAGCAGCATGAAAAGCGGGGGATTTATCAGCGATAACCACCCCTTTGGCATCGAGATCGTGAGCGACGCAGTCCAACTGCAGCAAAACAATTACGTCCAGTGATTCGTCCGACATGAAAGACAGACCTGCACCGCGAGCAGAATGAACAGCGTAGGCCGAAACAGCCAGAGCCGACCTATTACTATCGAATTCGTGAGCGAAAGAATAAATCTGTAACGACACAAATACGGCAAGCAATGCGCCCAACATGAACGCTAGACGTGAATCGCGAGCAGCATGAAAAGCGGGGGATTTATCAGCGATAACCACCCCTTTGGCATCGAGATCGTGAGCGACGCAGTCCAACTGCAGCAAAACAATTACGTCCAGTGATTCGTCCGACATGAAAGACAGACCTGCACCGCGAGCAGAATGAACAGCGTAGGCCGAAACAGCCAGAGCCGACCTATTACTATCGAATTCGTGAGCGAAAGAATCCATCTGTAACGACACAAATACGGCAAGCAATGCGCCCAACATGAACGCTAGACGTGAATCGCGAGCAGCATGAAAAGCGGGGGATTTATCAGCGATAACCACCCCTTTGGCATCGAGATCGTGAGCGACGCAGTCCAACTGCAGCAAAACAATTACGTCCAGTGATTCGTCCGACATGAAAGACAGACCTGCACCGCGAGCAGAATGAACAGCGTAGGCTGAAACAGCCAGAGCCGACCTATTACTATCGAATTCGTGAGCGAAAGAATCCATCTGTAACGACACAAATACGGCAAGCAATGCGCCCAACATGAACGCTAGACGTGAATCGCGAGCAGCATGAAAAGCGGGGGATTTATCAGCGATAACCACCCCTTTGGCATCGAGATCGTGAGCGACGCAGTCCAACTGCAGCAAAACAATTACGTCCAGTGATTCGTCCGACATGAAAGACAGACCTGCACCGCGAGCAGAATAAACAGCGTAGGCCGAAACAGCCAGAGCCGACCTATTACTGTCGAATTCGTGAGCGAAAGAATCCATCTGTAACGACACAAATACGGCAAGCAATGCGCCCAACATGAACGCTAGACGAGAATCGCGAGCAGCATGAAAAGCGGGGGATTGATCAGCGATAACCACCCCTTTGGCATCGAGATCGTGAGCGACGCAGTCCAACTGCAGCAAAACAATTACGTCCAGTGATGCGTCCGACATGAAAGACAGACCTGCACCGCGAGCAGAATGAACAGCGTAGGCTGAAACAGCCAGAGCCGACCTATTACTGTCGAATTCGTGAACGAAAGAATAAATCTGTAACGACACAAATACGGCAAGCAATGCGCCCAACATGAACGCTAGACGTGAATCGCGAGCAGCATGAAAAGCGGGGGATTTATCAGCGATAACCACCCCTTTGGCATCGAGATCGTGAGCGACGCAGTCCAACTGCAGCAAAACAATTACGTCCAGTGATTCGTCCGACATGAAAGACAGACCTGCACCGCGAGCAGAATGAACAGCGTAGGCCGAAACAGCCAGAGCCGACCTATTACTGTCGAATTCGTGAACGAAAGAATAAATCTGTAACGACACAAATACGGCAAGCAATGCGCCCAACATGAACGCTAGACGAGAATCGCGAGCAGCATGAAAAGCGGGGGATTGATCAGCGATAACCACCCCTTTGGCATCGAGATCGTGAGCGACGCAGTCCAACTGCAGCAAAACAATTACGTCCAGTGATGCGTCCGACATGAAAGACAGACCTGCACCGCGAGCAGAATGAACAGCGTAGGCCGAAACAGCCAGAGCCGACCTATTACTATCGAATTCGTGAGCGAAAGAATCCATCTGTAACGACACAAATACGGCAAGCAATGCGCCCAACATGAACGCTAGACGTGAATCGCGAGCAGCATGAAAAGCGGGGGATTTATCAGCGATAACCACCCCTTTGGCATCGAGATCGTGAGCGACGCAGTCCAACTGCAGCAAAACAATTACGTCCAGTGATGCGTCCGACATGAAAGACAGACCTGCACCGCGAGCAGAATAAACAGCGTAGGCCGAAACAGCCAGAGCCGACCTATTACTGTCGAATTCGTGAGCGAAAGAATCCATCTGTAACGACACAAATACGGCAAGCAATACGCCCAACATGAACGCTAGACGTGAATCGCGAGCAGCATGAAAAGCGGGGGATTTATCAGCGATAACCACCCCTTTGGCATCGAGATCGTGAGCGACGCAGTCCAACTGCAGCAAAACAATTACGTCCAGTGATGCGTCCGACATGAAAGACAGACCTGCACCGCGAGCAGAATGAACAGCGTAGGCTGAAGCAGCCAGAGCCGACCTATTACTATCGAATTCGTGAGCGAAAGAATCCATCTGTAACGACACAAATACGGCAAGCAATGCGCCCAACATGAACGCTAGACGTGAATCGCGAGCAGCATGAAAAGCGGGGGATTTATCAGCGATAACCACCCCTTTGGCATCGAGATCGTGAGCGACGCAGTCCAACTGCAGCAAAACAATTACGTCCAGTGATGCGTCCGACATGAAAGACAGACCTGCACCGCGAGCAGAATGAACAGCGTAGGCTGAAGCAGCCAGAGCCGACCTATTACTATCGAATTCGTGAGCGAAAGAATCCATCTGTGACGACACAAATACGGCAAGCAATGCGCCCAACATGAACGCTAGACGTGAATCGAGAGCAGCATGAAAAGCGGGGGATTTATCAGCGATAACCACCCCTTTGGCATCGAGATCGTGAGCGACGCAGTCCAACTGCAGCAAAACAATTACGTCCAGTGATGCGTCCGACATGAAAGACAGACCTGCACCGCGAGCAGAATGAACAGCGTAGGCTGAAGCAGCCAGAGCCGACCTATTACTATCGAATTCGTGAGCGAAAGAATCCATCTGTAACGACACAAATACGGCAAGCAATGCGCCCAACATGAACGCTAGACGTGAATCGCGAGCAGCATGAAAAGCGGGGGATTTATCAGCGATAACCACCCCTTTGGCATCGAGATCGTGAGCGACGCAGTCCAACTGCAGCAAAACAATTACGTCCAGTGATGCGTCCGACATGAAAGACAGACCTGCACCGCGAGCAGAATGAACAGCGTAGGCTGAAGCAGCCAGAGCCGACCTATTACTATCGAATTCGTGAGCGAAAGAATCCATCTGTAACGACACAAATACGGCAAGCAATGCGCCCAACATGAACGCTAGACGTGAATCGCGAGCAGCATGAAAAGCGGGGGATTTATCAGCGATAACCACCCCTTTGGCATCGAGATCGTGAGCGACGCAGTCCAACTGCAGCAAAACAATTACGTCCAGTGATGCGTCCGACATGAAAGACAGACCTGCACCGCGAGCAGAATGAACAGCGTAGGCCGAAACAGCCAGAGCCGACCTATTACTATCGAATTCGTGAGCGAAAGAATCCATCTGTAACGACACAAATACGGCAAGCAATGCGCCCAACATGAACGCTAGACGTGAATCGCGAGCAGCATGAAAAGCGGGGGATTTATCAGCGATAACCACCCCTTTGGCATCGAGATCGTGAGCGACGCAGTCCAACTGCAGCAAAACAATTACGTCCAGTGATGCGTCCGACATGAAAGACAGACCTGCACCGCGAGCAGAATGAACAGCGTAGGCTGAAGCAGCCAGAGCCGACCTATTACTATCGAATTCGTGAGCGAAAGAATCCATCTGTAACGACACAAATACGGCAAGCAATGCGCCCAACATGAACGCTAGACGTGAATCGCGAGCAGCATGAAAAGCGGGGGATTTATCAGCGATAACCACCCCTTTGGCATCGAGATCGTGAGCGACGCAGTCCAACTGCCGCAAAACAAATACGTCCAGCGATGCGTCCGACATGAACGACAGACCTGCACCGCGAGCAGAATGAACAGCGTAGGCCGAAACAGCCAGAGCCGACCTATTACTATCGAATTCGTGAGCGAAAGAATTCATCTGTAACGACACAAATACGGCAAGCAATGCGCCCAACATGAACGCTAGACGTGAATCGCGAGCAGCATGAAAAGCGGGGGATTCAACAGCGATGACCACTCCTTTGGCATCGAGACCGTGAGCGACGGAGTCCAACTGCAGCAAAACAAATACGTCCAGCGATGCGTCCAACATGAAAGATAGACCTGAACCGCGAGCAGCATGAACTGCGTAAGCTCAAACAGCAAGAACCGTGTTTTACTATCGAATTCGTGAGCGAAGAAGTCCATCTGTAACGACACAAATACGGCAAGCAATTCGCCCAGTCTGAAAGCTAGACCTGAATCGCGAGCAGCATGGAAAGCGGGGGATTCAACAGCGATGACCACTCCTTGGGCATCGAGACCGTGAGCGACGGAGTCCAATTCAAGTGCAGCAAAACAAATACGTCCAGCGATGCGTCCAACATGAAAGATAGACCTGAACCGCGAGCAGCATGAACTGCGTAAGCTCAAACAGCAAGAACCGTGTTTTACTATCGAATTCGTGAGCGAAGAAGTCCATCTGTAACGACACAAATACGGCAAGCAATTCGCCCAGTCTGAAAGCTAGACCTGAATCGCGAGCAGCATGGAAAGCGGGGGATTCAACAGCGATGACCACTCCTTTGGCATCGAGACCGTGAGCGACGGAGTCCAATTCAAGTGCAGCAAAACAAATACGTCCAGCGATGCGTCCAACATGAAAGATAGACCTGAACCGCGAGCAGCATGAACTGCGTAAGCTCAAACAGCAAGAACCGTGTTTTACTATCGAACTCGTGAGCGAAGAAGTCCATCTGTAACGACACAAATACGGCAAGCAATTCGCCCAGTCTGAAAGCTAGACCTGAATCGCGAGCAGCATGGAAAGCGGGGGATTCAACAGCGATGACCACTCCTTGGGCATCGAGACCGTGAGCGACGGAGTCCAACTGCAGCAAAACAAATACGTCCAGCGATGCGTCCAACATGAAAGATAGACCTGAACCGCGAGCAGCATGAACTGCGTAAGCTCAAACAGCAAGAACCGTGTTTTACTATCGAACTCGTGAGCGAAGAAGTCCATCTGTAACGACACAAATACGGCAAGCAATTCGCCCAGTCTGAAAGCTAGACCTGAATCGCGACCAGCATGGAAAGCGGGGGATTCAACAGCGATGACCACTCCTTTGGCATCGAGACCGTGAGCGACGGAGTCCAATTCAAGTGCAGCAAAACAAATACGTCCAGCGATGCGTCCAACATGAAAGATTGACCTGAACCGCGAGCAGCATGAACTGCGTAACCTCAAACAGCAAGAACCGCTCTTTTACTATCGAATTCTTGAGCGAAGAAGTCCATCTGTAACGACACAAATACGGCAAGCAATCCGCCCAACATGAAAGCTAGACGAGAATCGCGAGCAGCATGAAAAGCGGGGGATTCAACAGCGATAACCACCCCTTTGGCATCGAGTTCGTGAGCGACGGAGTCCAACTGCAGCAAAACAAATACGTCCAGCGATGCGCCCAACATGAAAGATTGACCTGAACCGCGAGCAGCATGAACAGCGTGGGGTCCAACAGCAAGAACCGCTCTTTTACTATCGAATTCGTTAGCGAAGGAGTCCATCTGTAGCGACACAAATACGGCAAGCAATGCGTGCAACATGAAAGCTAGAACTGAATCGTGAAAAGCATGAACTGCGGGGAATACAACATCGATAACCACCCCTTTAGCGTCGAGTTCACGAGCGACGGAGTCCAACTGCAACAAAACAAATACATCCAGCGATGCGCCCAACATGAAAGATAGACCTGCATCGCGAGCAGATAAAAACAGAGTAAGCTCAAACAGAAAGGACCGCTCTTTTAGTATCGAATTCGTGAGCGAAGGAGTCCATCTGTAACGACACAAATACGGCAAGCAATGCACCCAACATGAAAGCTAGACGTGAATTGCGAGCAGCATGAGATGCGGGGGCTCCAACAGCGATAGCCACCCCTTTAGCGTCGAGTTCACGAGCGACGGAGTCCAACTGCAACAAAACAAATACATCCAGCGATGCGCCCAACATGAAAGATAGACCTGCATCGCGAGCAGATAAAAACAGAGTAAGCTCAAACAGCAAGGACCGCTCTTTTAGTATCGAATTCGTGAGCGAAGGAGTCCATCTGTAACGACACAAATACGGCAAGCAATGCACCCAACATGAAAGCTAGACGTGAATTGCGAGCAGCATGAGATGCGGGGGCTCCAACAGCGATAGCCACCCCTTTAGCGTCGAGTTCACGAGCGACGGAGTCCAACTGCAACAAAACAAATACATCCAGCGATGCGCCCAACATGAAAGATAGACCTGCATCGCGAGCAGCAAGAACAGCGTGGGATCAAGCAGCAAGAACCGCACATTTACTATCGAATTCGTGAGCGAAAGAGTCCATCTGTAACAACACAAATGCGGAACGGAATGCGCGCAACATGAAAGCTAGATGTATATTGCATGCGAGCAGCATGTACAGCGGGTATCGAGCGGTATGAACCGCCTCTTCGGAATCGGGTTCGTAAGCGAAGGAGTCCAACTGCAACAAAAAATCCTGCAGCAGTGAGCAAGATGAGAGCTAGACCTCCAACGCGATCAACGTAAACATGGGGGCTCAAACAATATGAAGCGTAACTTTCCAGTCGAGCCTGCGAACGAGTCTGACTACAACCACGTCGACAGGCCACGAAATGCGCGCAACATCAAACCTGCACCTGCAGAATATAGTAGAGCTGGCATGGTGGGCATGAGGCAACAAGAAGCACAGCTTTCGTAGCCTACGAGCGAAGGAGTCCATCTACAACTATGCCAAACAGCATTTACTGCCAAGAAAGACTGCAGTCGCTCACGCTTCGCACCAAATCACCCATAAAAAACACGGCTGACAACTGAAGAACGACCACTGACCTTAGAAAGTCGCGGATCAAGCAAATTATCGAAGTTCACCCGGCTGATCCTGTGCACCCAAACCTTTCGGCGAGCCGCGTTACTTATTCCGGACGGAATTGCAAAAAATCTTTTCCCACTGCCTCCTTAGTTGTTGCATCAATACGCACAAAAAAGCTCGGCACCGCCGCAATGCGTAGACGCCGTGAAAGATGGAAAAACACTTCCCGCCAAAACTGTTGCACAGAAAGAAAACGAAGTGCGACTCCTACCCCCGACAATGGCGCCGTCGTCTGCTGCGGAGCGAAAAAGAGCCGCTAACACGTGACCAGGGCGCCTCGGCCAATGGGAGGCTCGAGTATCCGGCGGCGCGCTAGGAGAGGAGGGAAGACGGAAAGTTCAAAGCTTTTCGTTACTTTTGCTTCATTGAGGGGCTTTAATTGCTAAAGCTGTCGTTTACACTGGCTGCGCCTTCACCCAAAGAAAGCGGGTGACTTCCGGCACACATTTTGGCGTGCAGCTCGGACAGCGAGGGCCCCTCCCGAGTTTTCGTTGATACGGGGATACGGTTGGAAAGCAATTTCACTGCAGCGCTGCTTGGGCAGCTCAGACAGCCATAATGGATGCGGCATTCGTCTTTCGCGTATAGCAAGGTATTTAAGACCGGAAGCTGTTTATGGGACACCTTCCGCAAAAAATGGAAAGGAAAAGAAAAGGAAGAGGCGGTTCTCTGTGGAACTGTGCCCTGAGCGAAGGGATATGCGGGAGGCAGTGAAAGAAAGAAGACAGAGGCGGCGTACTTTCGGCCACTTGCCGCCAAGCGCACAGAGGCGGCTTTGGCCGAGACCTCCTCGTCCTGAGCAACCGACCGAACTTGGCCGCCGAGTCAAGGAGCTTACCTTGGGCTCTGGCCTGGGCCTAGCGTACATGAAGTGGACGCGGATGCCCTCGATGGTGGTGTGGTAGTGCGCGTAGGCGTTGAGGCGCTGCTCCTGGGCGCGCCAGTCGAAGCGGTCCTTCCAGTGGTCCACCACGCGGCGTAGCTCGTGCGCGTTGAAGCCGTACTCGAAGCGGCTGTCTCGCAGCGGCTCCACGAACCGCGTGGCCGCCAGCCGCCGGCGCAGGTCCGCGAGGGCCTCCTCCGGCGCGTGCACCGTGAAGCGGTAGATGGTCGGATCGTCCTCGGGCGCGGCGCGCACTGCAACGCAGGTCAGGGCAGGCGTTTGCTCTAGGTCTCGTGGTTACAGACGGATTGCTTCAGGTGCTCTGTGCTGCGATATGAAGCAATGGAGCACTCAGCGGCGCACTCCTGTCGGGACACACATCGTGTTTATAGCGTTGTTCACCCAAGGGTGACACCGCCCTTGTACCCTGACACAGCAGCTCAGCTCCCCCTGCACTTAGGAGACTCCGAGGACGAGTCCATGCAGCTTTCTTGTCCCTAAATGCTAGTCCCATGGTTCTTCCTTAGTAATGGCAAGGTCCGAATACACAACAGCCAATTTTATGTCATCACATCGGATATTTTTGTGATGTTTTTCTCTTGAACTTGTGTTAACAACAAAAGTTTTAGTATAACAACAGAATTTTGTGTAGTTAATACAGAAAAGCACTACAGTACTAGAGACTACAGGAAAGTACGGCAGAAGTTACAGTACCACAAATATTACCTAGAAATATTTGGGGTTGCGACAGAACATTTTGTCCTATTTTATGACACGCTTCTGTCGTTCTTTTCCTCTGGGTTGGGCTAATTTGTATGCGGAAGCACAGGCCCATCAGTTGCCACTGTCGTGCTAACTGAAAAATGGCTTCTTCAGACTGCGTTGATGTTTGTCCGGCAACAAGTGACGCATTTATTGCTGAAAAACTTGGATTTAAAAATACAGCTTTCTTTTCGCGCCCTTCATTCAGACTCGTGACGTCAAGATCGAAAAGAACTCTACAAACTAAATAATGGCCGCGTTTGGGCGAGTTGGTTTTCCATGCTGAACTTAAAAGCGCAAAAAACAAGGACATAGAATAGGACGACAACACGAGCGCTCACTCCCAACTGATTTTTTCATGCAAGAAACGGAATTTTATACTCTCAATAATGCCTGCAAGGCATTACCACAGAGTGTTGAAAGATAGATAAGTCATCGAGCGTCACACTTGAAAGATG